>NC_083802.1:219785-289785 GCF_015708825.2 Lethenteron reissneri
TCAACACTGCCCATAGACTCAAACACTCCCATAGACTCAACACTGCACCATAGACTCAACACTGCCCATAGACTCAACACTGCCCATAGACTCAACATGCACCACAGACTCAACACTGCACCATAGACTCAACACTGCACCATAACTCAACACTGCACCATAGACTCAACACTGCACCATAGACTCAACACTGCACTATACTCAACACGGCACATAGACTCAACACTACCCATAGACTCAACACTGCCCATAGACTCAACACTGCCCATGAATCAACACTGCCCACAGACTCAACACTGCCCATAGACTCAGCACTACCCATAGACTCAAACTGCCCATAGACTCAGCACTGCCCATAGACTCAACACCTACCCATAGACTCACACTCCCCACAGACTCAACAGTGCCCATAGACTCAACACTGCACCATACTCAACACTGCCCATAGACTCAACACTGCCCCTAGACTCAGCACTGCCCATAGACTCAACACTGCCCATAGACTCAACACTGCCCATAGACTCAACACTGCCCATAGACTCAACACTGCACCATAGACTCAACACTGCCCATAGACTCAACACTGCCCATAGACTCAACACTGCCCATAGACTCAACACTGCCCCATAGACTCAACACTGCACCATAGACTCAACACTGCCCATAGACTCAACACTGCCCATAGACTCAACACTGCACCATAGACTCAACACTGCCCACAGACTCATCACTGCACCATAGACTCAACACTGCACCACAGACTCAACACTGCACCATAGACTCAACACTGCCCACAGACTCAACACTGCACCATAGACTCAACACTGCACCACAGACTCAACACTGCACCATAGACTCAACACTGCACCATATACTCAACACTGCACCATAGACTCAACACTGCACCATAGACTCAACATTGCACTATATACTCAACACGGCACCATAGACTCAACACTGCCCATAGACTCAACACTGCCCATAGACTCAACACTGCACCATAGATTCAACACTGCACCATAGACTCAACACTGCACCATAGACTCAACACTGCACCAAAGACTCACCACTGCCCATAGACTCAACACTGCACCATAGACTCAACACTGCACCATAGACTAAACACTGCACCATAGACTCAACACTGCCCATAGACTCAGCACTGCCCCTGGTACATGAATCAGTCCCCCCTCCTTCGCCTCCTCTTCTCCATCGCCTGCTCCCTCCTCCCTCTGCACCTCCCCATCGCTCCTCCACTCCATCCCGTCTCTCCCCTACAGCCCCCTCTCGTCACCCCCTAAGCCCCCCCCCTCCCCTCCTCCTCCATCGCCGCTCTTTTCACTCATTCCCCAATCACTTTTTGTGGCACCGCGCCCCGCAACACATCCGAATCGCCCCATTCCGTGCCACCGTTACTTTGAAGCAAGTCATCGTCTTGAGTGCAGGGGGGGGGGTCTCTTTGAATGTTCAATTAGATTAAAGATGAGGCTGATGATACTCAGTCATAGCACCGTCCAGCCTGGCATCGATATCACCATCACCGGGAGAAAGATAAAGATCCCCCGTGTAGCCTGTAACAGACTGTAGGGGCAAGTGCTGTTAGCGAGCGTCCGATGAAGGCTGGCACGGCGCACGAGGAGGAGGTGGGTGG
Organism: Lethenteron reissneri; assembly: GCF_015708825.2. Lineage (NCBI taxonomy): Eukaryota > Metazoa > Chordata > Hyperoartia > Petromyzontiformes > Petromyzontidae > Lethenteron > Lethenteron reissneri. The sequence continues at coordinate 221,437 of NC_083802.1, forward strand.
CTAGCACCACGCCCGGCCGCCTTTGTCTCCCCAGTGGCGATGTTTACCACACACCGCACCAGGTACCCATTTGAGGCTGAGTCGACCTAGGAGAGGCCCAGAACCGGTTCAGATAACCGTCACCGTGGTGTTGGTGGCCGTGAGCCGGAATCGAACTCGGGTCTCCGGGTTCGTAGCGCAGCGTAGCGCTGACCGCTGCACCACCGCTCCCCACCATCACCACCACCAACACCACCACCATCATCATCACCAACATCATCACCAGTACCATCACCACCATCACTGCCATCACCGCCATCAACACCACTACCATCACCACCACCAACACCATCACCACCACCAACACCATCACCACCACCATCATCATCACCACCACCATCATCATCACCAACACCATCATCATCACCAGTACCATCACCACCATCATCACCACCACCATCGTCATCATCGTCAGCAAAGGCCGTAACCCCTAAGGGGTGGACAGCGAATCGGGGCAGGTGCCCTGGGCCCCGCGCTTTGGGGGGCAGGGGGGGTGCGGATTGAGGCGCCCCCCCTCGCCCGCGGGCGCTACGCACAGTGGGGCTCGACCCCCGAGCACCCCCCCAACACCCCACAACCCCCACCCCACCCCCTCCTCCTCCACCACCACCCCATCTGTAGACGATCCTGCCCATCAGAATAATAAAGAGCATGCATCCACGGCCCACAAACCACACTCGCTCAGCCCCACCCCCCACCCCCCCAGCCCCCCATCCCCCACCCCCCACCCCCCACCCCCCGCCCCCCGCCCCCCACCCCCCATCCCCCACCCCCCAGCCCCCAGCCCCCAGCCCCCCATCCCCCACCCCCCACCCCCCACCCCCCACTCCCCACCCCCCACCCCCCGCCCACGGAGACACGAAGCGTCGGGGGGCAACAATGGTGAAGCGAGGGGGAGGGGGGGGCGGTCAAAGGCGTCACTTTACGACGCGCACGTCAAGCGGGGCGATGCGCGACGTTCGCGTTACGTGTAATCACACCACGTGTACCCAGACCACGTGTACGCAGATCACGTGTACCCAGACCACGTGTACTCACACCACGTGTACCCAGACCACGTGTAATCACACCACGTGTACCCAGACCACGTGTACGCAGATCACGTGTACCCAGACCACGTGTACTCACGCCACGTGTACCCAGACCACGTGTACCCCACACCACGTGTACCCAGGCCACGTGTACCCACAACACGTGTACCCACAACACGTGTACCCAGATCACGTGTACCCCAGGCCACGTGTACTCACACCACGTGTACCACACGCCACGTGTACCCAGACCACGTGTTCCCATGCCCCGTGTACCCAGACCACGTGTTCCCATGCCACGTGTACTCACACCACGTGTACCCACAACACGTGTACGCCACGTGTACCCAGATCACGTGTACCCACACCACGTGTACCCCACACCACGTGTACTCACACCACGTGTACCCACACCACGTGTAACCCAGACCACGTGTTCCCACACCACGTGTACCCACACCACGTGTAACCCAGACCACGTGTACTCACACCACGTGTACCCAGACCACGTGTACCCAGACCACGTGTACCCAGACCACGTGTTGCCCAGATCTCGTGTATCAACAACACGTGTACCCACAACACGTGTACCCAGACCACGTGTACTCACACCACGTGTACCCAGACCACGTGTGCCCAGACCACGTGTACCCCACACCACGTGTACCCAGACCACGTGTTGCCCAGATCTCGTGTATCAACAACACGTGTACCCACAACACGTGTACCCAGACCACGTGTACCCCACACCACGTGTGCCCAGACCACGTGTACCCAGACCACGTGTAACCCAGACCACGTGTACCCAGACCACGTGTACCCAGACCACGTGTACCCCACACCACGTGTACCCCACACCACGTGTGCCCAGACCACGTGTACCCCACACCACGTGTACTCACACCACGTGTACCCAGACCACGTGTACCCAGACCACGTGTACCCCACACCACGTGTACCCAACACCACGTGTGCCCAGACCACGTGTACTCCACGTGTACCCAGACCACGTATACTCACACCACGTGTACCCAGACCACGTGTACCCAGACCACGTGTACTCACACCACGTGTACTCACACCACGTGTACTCCACGCCACGTGTACCCAGACCACGTGTACCCAGACCACGTGTACCCAGACCACGTGTACCCCACACCACGTGTACCCCACACCACGTGTACCCAGACCACGTGTACCCCACACCACGTGTACCCAGATCACGTGTACCCACAACACGTGTACTCACACCACGTGTACTCACACCACGTGTACCCATACCACGTGTACCCCACACCACGTGTACCCAGACCACGTGTGCACAGATTACGTGTACCCCACACCACGTGTAACCCAGACCACGTGTTCCAATGCCACGTGTACTCACACCACGTGTGCCCAGACCACGTGTACCGATACCACGTGTACTCACGCCACGTGTAACCCAGACCACGTGTTCCAATGCCACGTGTACTCACACCACGTGTGCCCAGACCACGTGTACCCCACGCCACGTGTACCCAGATCACGTGTACCCACAACACGTGTACTCACACCACGTGTACTCACACCACGTGTACCCATACCACGTGTACCCATACCACGTGTACCCACACCACGTGTAACCCAGACCACGTGCGCCCTATACCACGTGTTCCCCAGGCCACGTTGTCGTGGACGAACAAACAAAGGTGCCCCGCGTAGCCTTCACAGGATGTTGGGGCAAGTGCCGTGAGCGAGCTGCACCTGTACAAAGGCAAAGGTGCCCCGCGTAGCCTTCACATGATGTTGGGGCAAGTGCTGTGAGCGAGCTGCACCTATACACACCTACAAAGAGGCAAAGGTGTCCCGTGTAGCCTTCACAGACTGTTGGGGCAAGTGCTGTGAGCGAGTAGCACCTATGAAGGCCGACACGGCACACGAGGGGGTGGGTGGCCAGCACCACGCCCGGCCGCCTTTGTCTCCCCAGTGGCGATGTATACTACGCACCGCACCAGGTACTTATTTGAGGCTGAGTCGACCTAGGGGAGGCCCAGAACCGGTTCAGATAATCGTCACTTGGGTGTTGATGGCCGTGAGCGGGAATCGAACTCGGGCCGCCAGGTTCATAGCGCAGCGTAACGCTAACCGCTGCACCACCGCTCCCCACACACACACAGACACACAGACACAGACACACAGACAGACACACACTGACACCAAAGCCTTACACTGACACTGACACAGACAGACGACACAGACATCAACACGACCAACAGCCCGCGTTCGACACTAAGTGGCGGTGACGTCACCACGGCGCTTGTGCCAGGCTAGGTGCACCTTGAGGCTGTCGCGTGAGGCATCGAAGGCTCGCTGCGACCAGGAGGGGGTCACGGGACAGACCCAGGTGGTGCCATGGGTTGTACTGCTGTGCCAGGCTAGGTGCAGGAGGAGGTCACGGGACAGACCCAGGTGGTGCCATGGGTTGTACTGCTGTGCCAGGCTAGGTGCAGGAGGAGGTCACGGGACAGACCCAGCAGGTGCCATGGGTTGTACTGGTGTGCCAGGCTAGGTGCAGGAGGAGGTCACGGGACAGACCCAGCAGGTGCCATGGGTTGTACTGGTGTGCCAGGCTAGGTGCAGGAGGAGGTCACGGGACAGACCCAGCAGGTGCCATGGGTTGACTGCTGCTGTGCCAGGCTAGGTGCAGGAGGAGGTCACGGGACAGACCCAGCAGGTGCCATGGGTTGACTGCTGCTGTGCCAGGCTAGGTGCAGGAGGAGGTCACGGGACAGACCCAGCAGGTGCCATGGGTTGTACTGGTGTGCCAGGCTAGGTGCAGGAGGAGGTCACGGAACAGACCCAGCAGGTGCCATGGATTGACTGCTGCTGTGCCAGGCTAGGTGCAGGATGAGGTCACGGGACAGACCCAGGTGGTGCCATGGGTTGTACTGCTGTGCCAGGCTAGGTGCAGGAGGAGGTCACGGGACAGACCCAGCAGGTGCCATGGGTTGTACTGCTGTGCCAGGCTAGGTGCAGGATGAGGTCACGGGACAGACCCAGGTGGTGCCATGGGTTGTACTGCTGTGCCAGGCTAGGTGCAGGAGGAGGTCACGGGACAGACCCAGCAGGTGCCATGGGTTGTACTGCTGTGCCAGGCTAGGTGCAGGAGGAGGTCACGGGACAGACCCAGCATGTGCCATGGATTGACTGCTGCTGTGCCAGGCTAGGTGCAGGTGGAGGTCACGGGACCAGACCCAGCAGGTGCCATGGGTTGTGCTGCTGTGCCAGGCTAGGTGCAGGAGGAGGTCACGGACCAGACCCAGGTGGTGCCATGGGTTGACTGCTGTGCCAGGCTAGGTGCAGGAGGAGGTCACGGACCAGACTCAGGTGGTGCCATGGGTTGACTGAGCGATACGACTTGCAAGATGCACCATCAGCTGTCATCCCCACTGGTTCCAAGTTTTAGCCGCCCGGCGCTCCGCTCGTTGTTGTGAGAAATCGCTCCCCTCTGCCTTCCCGTTGTGGCTGGAGAGGGCGACTTCCTCCCAACTGCCCTAGTAGCCTCACTGTGCACCTAGCCTGGCACTGCCCAGTAATATCGTCCCATCACGAGCCTCCTCCACTGAGGCCGATCTTGACACCGCTGGTACCAGTCATCGGCAAGTCCACTCAGCTCCACGTCCTCCTGTACCACATCACTCTATCTCTTCTCTAGCCCGTGCCGCGCACGTTTAGCCCCCTCGATCCGACCGAACAATAGCTGTCTAGGCATGCGGTGGCTGGGCATGCGGGCTACATGGCCCAGCCAACGCAACCTTGCCTGCCAGAGGAGCTCACCGATGGGACTTTGTCCAGATCTTTCAAGGATTTGTGAGCTCCTCACACAATCCAGCCTGGTTAACCCCAGGATGGATCGTAGGCAGGCCAGCCTAAATGTTTCTAACCGGTGAAGATGTTCCGCATCAGCTCAATCTCTTCTCTAGCCCGTGCCACCCACTCACCCACCCACCCACTCACTCACCCACTCACCCACTCACTCACCCACCCACTCACCCACTAACCCACCAGCTCAATCTCTTCTCCAGCCCGTGCCACCCACTCACCCACAAGCTCAATCTCTTCTCTAGCTCGTGCCACCCACTCACCCACCCACTCACCCACTCACTCACCCACTCACCCACCGACTCACTCACTCACCCACTCACCCACTCACCTACTCACTCACCCACTAACCCACCAGCTCCATCTCTTCTCTAGCCCGTGCCACCCACTCACCCATCAGCTCCATCTCTTCTCCAGCCCGTGCCACCCACTCACCCACCAGCTCAATCTCTTCTCTAGCTCGTGCCACCCACTCACCCACCCACTCACCCACTCACTCACCCACTCACCCACCCACTCACTCACCCACCCACCCACTCACCCACTCACCCACCTACTCACCCACTCACTCACCCACTAACCCACCAGCTCCATCTCTTCTCTAGCCCGTGCCACCCACTCACCCACTCACCCACTCACCCACTCACCCACCGACTCACTCACCCACCCACTCACTCACCAACTCGCCCACCAGCTCCATCTCTTCTCCAGCCCGTACCACCCACTCACCCACCCACTCACCCACTCACCCACTCACCCACCGACTCACTCACCCACCCACTCACCCACCCACTCACTCACCAACTCGCCCACCAGCTCCATCTCTTCTCCAGCCCGTACCGTGCCCGTTCACCCCCCACCCCCTTTATCCGGCCAAAGAGAAGCTGCTGGCGGCACGCTAATGGATGGCTGGACATGCGGGCTACGTGACCCAGCCAACAACGCTGCCTCCTCGCCAGCCGGAGGAGCTTACGGATTGATGGCACTACCCCCCCCCCACCACACACTACCTCACAACACAACACAAAGACAAAGGTGGCCCGTCTAGCCTCAGCATACATTTGGGGCAAGTGCTGTTAGCGAGCACCTATGAAGGCCGGCACTGTGGCACACAGAGAGGAGTGGGTGGCCAGCACCACGCCAGCACCAGGTTACTCGTTTGAGGCCGAGTCGACCTAGGGGAGGCCCGAAAACCGGTTCGGATATTCGTCACTCTGTGTTGGTGGCCAGGTTCGCAGCGCGTTGTGACGCTGAATCGCTACACCACTACCGCCAGCACACCGATACACAGCAGCGAGCACACGCACACACTCAAAGATACACTAACAACATCATACTAAGATACGCGCGCGCGCACAGATACATCCGCTAACACCCCCCCCCCGCTACCACACACACAGACACAAACACAACAGACAAAGACCCCCCGTGTAGCCTGCGACAGACTGTTGGGGCAAGTGCTGTTAGCGAGTATCAGCAGCAGCAGCAGCACGTATGAAGGCCGGAACGGCCTTTGATAGCCACACACAAAGACACAGACACGCACACACAAACACAACGACGAAGATCCCCCGTATAGCCTTAACAGACTGTAGGGGCAAGTGCTGTTAGCGAGCACCTATGAAGGCCGGCGCGACACACGATGGGGTGGGTGGCTAGCACCACGCCAGGCCGCCTTTGTCTCCCCAGTGGCGATTATTACTGCACACCGCACCAGGTTCCTCATTTGAGGCTGAGTCGACCTAGGGGAGGCCCAGGACGGGTTCCGATCATCGCCACTGGGTGTTTGGTCGCCGCGAGCGGAAATCGAACTCGGATAGCCTCGTTCGTAGCGCAGCGCTCCACACACAGACACACAGACACAGAGACACAGAGACACAGACACACAGACACAGAGACACAGACACACAGACACACAGACACAGAGACACAGACACAGAGACACAGACACAGAGACACAGACACAGAGACACAGACACACAGACACGCGCACACACACAGACATAAAGACACAGACACACACAGACACAGAGACACAGAAACACAGACACTGACACAGAGACACAGACACAAAGACACAGACACAGAGACACACACAGCGACACAGAGACACAGACATAAAGACACAGACACACACACACAGACACAGAGACACAGAGACACAGACACAAAGACACAGACACAGAGACACAGACACAAAGACAGACACAGAGACACAGAGACACACACAGAGACACAGACACAAAGACACAGACACAGAGACACACACACAGAGACACAGAGACAAAGACAAAGACACAGACACACAGACACAGACACACAGACACAGACACACAGAGACAGAGACAGACACAGAGACAAAGACACAGACACACAGACACACAGAGACAGACACAGAGACAAAGACACAGACACAGAGACACACACACAGAGACACAGATACACAGACACACAGACACACAGACACAGACAGAGACACAGACACAGAGACACAGAGACACACAAACACAAACAAACAAACACACAGACAAAGACACAGACACACAAAGACACAGAGACACACACACACAGAGACACAGACACACAAAGACACAGACACACAAAGACACAGACACACAAAGACACAGAGACACACAGACACACACACACATACACAGAGACACAGAGACACAGAGACACAGAGACACACACAGACAGAGACACACACACAGACACAGAGACACAGACACACACACATACGCAGAGACATGCAGAGACACGCAGAGACACACACACAGACAGAGACACACACACAGAGACACAGACACACAGACACAGAGACACACAGAGACACACAGAGAGACAGACACACACACACACAGAGGCACAGAGACACACACAGACAGAGACACACACACAGACACAGACACACACACACAGAGACACAGACACACAGACACAGAGACACACAGAGACACACAGAGAGACAGAGACACACACACAGACACAGAGACACACACACAGACACACAGACACAGAGACACATACACACAGACGCAGAGACACAGAGACACACACACAGAGACACAGAGACACACACCTGCACACCTGTTCTTCCCCTTTGCGCCGATCGCGCTCTCCTCTCTCCTCCTCCTCCTCGTCTCCTCCTCCTCTCTCTCCTCCTCGTCTCGTCTCGTCGCAGTTCTCCCACTCTCCTCCTCGGCGTTCGCTGCACGCGTGTGCACGACTGTGCGCGACTGTGCGTGACTGTGTGCGATCGTGTGACTGTGTGTCTGTGAGGGCGGCCCTGTGTGTGCCTGCGTGTCCGTGTCGGTGAGTGTGTGGCCGGGTGCGCGTGTCTTTGTTTTGTTCTGTGCGTAGTGTGTGACCGCGTCTCTGTGTGTCAGTGTGTGTGTGTAAGTGGGTGTGTGTCGGTGGGTGTGTGACTGTGCGTGTGTGTCTTTGTTTTGTATGTACGTAGTGTGTGACAGCGTCTCTGTGTGTGTCAGTGTGTGTGTAAGTGGGTGTGTGTCGGTGGGTGTGTGACTGTGTGTGTGTCCGTGGGTGTGTGACTGTGTGTGTCTTTGTTTTGTATGTGCGTAGTGTGTGACAGCGTCTCTGTGTGTCAGTGTGTGTGTAAGTGGGTGTGTGTCGGTGGGTGTGTGACTGTGTGTGTGTCAGTGGGTGTGTGACTGTGTGTGTCTTTGTTTTGTATGTACATAGTGTGTGACAGCGTCTCTGTGTGTCAGTGTGTGTGTAAGTGGGTGTGTGTCGGTGGGTGTGTGACTGTGTGTGTCAGTGGGTGTGTGACTGTGTGTGTCTCTGTTTTGTATGTACGTTGTGTGTGACTGCGTCTGTGTGTCAGTGGGTTTGTGACTGTGTGTGTGTCGGTGGGTGTGTAACTGTGTGTGTGTCGGTGGGTGTGTGACTGTGTGTGTGTCGGTGGGTGTGTGACTGTGTGTGTGTCAGTGGGTGTGTGACTGTGTGTGTCTTTGTTTTGTGTGTACGTAGTGTGTGACTGCGTCTGTGTGTGTGTGTCAGTGGGTGTCGGGTGTGTGTGTGTGTGTTTGTCGGGGTGTGTGTGTGTCGGGGTGTGTGTGTGTCGGGGAGTGTGTGTGTCGGGGTGTGTGTGTGTGTGTCGGGGTGTGTGTGTCGGGGTGTGTGTGTCGGGGTGTGTGTGTCGGGGTGTTTGCGTTTCGGGGTGTGTGTGTGTGTGTCGGGGTGTGTGTGTGTGTCGGGATGTGTGTGTGTGTGACGGGATGTGTGTGTCGGGGTGTGTGTGTGTGTGTCGGGGTGTGTGTGTGTGTCGGGGTGTGTGTGTGTGTGTGTGTCGGGGTGTGTGTGTGTGTGTGTGTCGGGGTGTGTGTGACGGGGTGTGTGTGTGACGGGGTGTGTGTGTGTCTCTATCCGTGTGTCTCTGTGTGTGTCTCTGTGTGTGTCTCTGTGTGTGTGTCTCTGTGTGTCTCTGTGTGTGTGTCTCTGTGTGTGTCTCTATCCGTGTGTCTCTGTGTGTCTCTGTGTGTGTCTCTGTGTGTGTAACTCTGTGTGTGTGTCTCTGTGTGTCTCTGTGTGTGTGTCTCTGTGTGTCTCTGTGTGTGTATCTCTGTGTGTCTCTGTGTGTCTCTGTGTGTGTGTCTCTGTGTGTCTGTGTGTGTGTGTCTCTGTGTGTCTGTGTGTGTGTGTCTCTCTGTGTGTATATCTCTGCGTGTCTCTGTGTGTCTCTGTGTGTGTGTCTCTGTGTGTGTGTTTGTCTCTGTGTGTGTCTCTGTGTGTCTCCGTGTGTCTCTGTGTGTGTGTGTCTCTGTGTGTGTGTCTGTGTCTCTATGTGTTTCTGTGTGTGTCTCTGTGTGTGTGTGTGTCTCTGTGTGTGTGTCTATGTCTCTGTGTGTCTCTTTGTGTATGTCTCTGTATCTCTCTCTCGCCTCCGCGCCACTCCACTTAGGTTTGCGGGAGCACGTGCGGAGTGTAGCCCCCTCCCCCAGCCACCCCTCCCATCACCCATCACCCCCTCCCCTCCCATCACCCATCACCCCCTCCCCTCCCATCACCCATCACCCCTCCCCTCCCATCATCCCCTCCCCTCTCATCCCATCCTCACCATCACCCCCTTCCTCCCCTCCCACCACCCCCACCCATCACCCACCCATCTGCACCACCGCAGGAGTGACCGTGGCTGTGATGGCAGTGGATGGAGGGGGCTGGGGGAGGGGGCCGGGGGAAGGGGGAGGGGGGAAGGGGGAGGGGGCCGGGGAGGGGGCCGGGGGAGGGGGAGGGGGAGGGGGGAGGGGGAGAAGGGGGGAGGGGGAGAAGGGGGGAGGGGACCGGGGGGGGCCGGGGAAGGGGGGAAGGGGGAGGGGGGAGTCGATTCCAAACAAACCAGTGACCTAAGTTCCAGCCCTGGCGGTGGCTGGGTTAGTGGCGGTTGGTGGTGGTCGGTAGTGACGGTTGTGGCAGGGTTAGCGGTGATGGTGGTGGTTGGTAGTGATGGTTGTGGCTGGGTTAGTGGCAGTTGGTGGTGGTCGGTAGTGATGGTTGTGGCTGGGTTAGCGTTGATGGTGGTGGTCGGTAGTGATGGTTGTGGCTGGGTTAGCGGTGATGGTGGTGGTTGGTAGTGATCGTTGTGGCTGGGTTAGCGGTGATGGTGGTGGTCGGTAGTGATGGTTGTGGCTGGGTTAGTGGCGGTTGGTGGTGGTCGGTAGTGACGGTTGTGGTTGGGTTAGCGGTGATGGTGGTTGGTAGTGATGGTTGTGGCTGGGTTAGTGGCGGTTGGTGGTGGTCGGTAGTGACGGTTGTGGTTGGGTTAGTGGCGGTTGGTGGTGGTCGGTAGTGATGGTTGTGGTTGGGTTAGTGGCGGTTGGTGGTGGTCGGTAGTGACGGTTGTGGTTGGGTTAGTGGCGGTTGGTGGTGGTCGGTAGTGATGGTTGTGGGTGGGTTAGTGGCGGTTGGTGGTGGTCGGTAGTGACGGTTGTGGTTGGGTTAGTGGCGGTTGGTGGTGGTCGGTAGTGACGGTTGTGGTTGGGTTAGTGGCGGTTGGTGGTGGTCGGTAGTGACGGTTGTGGTTGGGTTAGTGGCGGTTGGTGGTGGTCGGTTGTGATGGTTGTGGGTGGGTTAGTGGCGGTTGGTGGTGGTCGGTAGTGACGGTTGTGGTTGGGTTAGTGGCGGTTGGTGGTGGTCGGTAGTGACGGTTGTGGTTGGGTTAGTGGCGGTTGGTGGTGGTCGGTAGTGACGGTTGTGGTTGGGTTAGTGGCGGTTGGTGGTGGTCGGTAGTGACGGTTGTGGTTGGGTTAGTGGCGGTTGGTGGTGGTCGGTAGTGACGGTTGTGGCTGGGTTAGTGGCGGTTGGTGGTGGTCGGTAGTGACGGTTGTGGTTGGGTTAGTGGCGGTTGGTGGTGGTCGGTAGTGACGGTTGTGGTTGGGTTAGTGGCGGTTGGTGGTGGTCGGTAGTGATGGTTGTGGCTGGGTTAGTGGCGGTTGGTGGTGGTCGGTAGTGATGGTTGTGGTTGGGTTAGTGGCGGTTGGTGGTGGTCGGTAGTGACGGTTGTGGCTGGGTAAGTGGCGGTTGGTGGTGGTCGGTAGTGATGGTTGTGGCTGGGTTAGTGGTGGTTGGTGGTGGTTGGTAGTGACGGTTGTGGCTGGGTAAGTGGCGGTTGGTGGTGGTCGGTAGTGATGGTTGTGGCTGGGTTAGTGGCGGTTGGTGGTGGTCGGTAGTGACGGTTGTGGCTGGGTAAGTGGCGGTTGGTGGTGGTCGGTAGTGATGGTTGTGGCTGGGTTAGTGGCGGTTGGTGGTGGTTGGTAGTGATGGTTGTGGTTGGGTTAGTGGTGGTTGGTGGTGGTCGGTAGTGATGGTTGTGGCTGGGTTAGTGGCGGTTGGTGGTGGTCAGGTAGTGATGGTTGTGGTTGGGTTAGTGGCGGTTGGTGGTGGTCGGTAGTGACGGTTGCGGTTGGGTTAGTGGCGGTTGGTGGTGGTCGGTAGTGACGGTTGTGGTTGGGTTAGTGGCGGTTGGTGGTGGTCGGTAGTGACGGTTGTGGCTGGGTTAGTGGCGGTTGGTGGTGGTCGGTAGTGACGATTGTGGTTGGGTTAGTGGTGGTTGGTGGTGGTCGGTAGTGATGGTTGTGGCTGGGTTAGTGGCGGTTGGTGGTGGTCGGTAGTGATGGTTGTGGTTGGGTTAGTGGCGGTTGGTGGTGGTCGGTAGTGACGGTTGTGGTTGGGTTAGTGGCGGTTGGTGGTGGTCGGTAGTGACGGTTGTGGGTGGGTTAGTGGCGGTTGGTGGTGGTCGGTAGTGACGGTTGTGGCTGGGTTAGTGGCGGTTGGTGGTGGTCGGTAGTGACGGTTGTGGCTGGGTTAGCGGTGATGGTGGTGGTCGGTAGTGATGGTTGTGTGTGGGTTAGCGATGGTTGGTCGTCATGGTTGTGGTTGGGTTAGTTGTGCTTGGTTGTGATGGTTGTGGTCAGGTGAGCGGTGGTCGGTAGTGATGGTTGTGGTTGGGTTAGTTGTGGTTGGTTGTGATGGTTGTGGTCAGGTGAGCGGTGGTTGGTAGTGATGGTTGTAGATTGCGGTGGTTGGTCGTGATGGTTGTGGTTGGGTTAGTGGTGATTATTCGTGATGCTTTTGTTTAGATCAGCGGTGGTTGGTGGTGGTTGGTGGTAGTTGTTGTTGTTGTTTGTTGGTGGTGGTGGTTCCTCCTTGTGGTGGTTTGGCAAGTGGAGTTGGCATGCGAGAGAGAGAGAGCGAGAGAGAGAGTGGGAGAGATATTTTTTGACTTTTAAACAACTTTTATTGCCGCCAGCAGCAACAGCACTGGAGGCGATGCGGATATGAAATACAGTCACCAGCAAACAAAATACCAACACTATAAATCAACGCGCTGTGGCCCTAAATAGTGGTGTCATCGCGCACGCCACGGTGACGAGCGAGCGCTTCAGAAGGTGAACACCACGAGGGTGCCGTCCACGCTGGTGCAGAGAGGGGCTTGTCCGGCCCCCCAGCTTTGAAGAAGACGCGCTGCACATCACCGACATGTGTGTGGTACATGGCGTGCTCCAGCCGGAGCCGCACCTTGAGCAGGCCCCTGAACACTGGAAGCACAGAGCAGCCGTCAGTGTCACCTTGCAGCATCTTCTTCCTCGTTCTGTACACCGCCAACTTCGCCTGAGCACAGGCGAAGTTGGCGAGGTCATGGCGCTTGTTAGCCAGGTAAGGCACCACCCCATCTACGAAGCTGCTGTTGTGGAAGGACACCCCCAGTTTCCTGAAGATGTCCCCCAAAAGGCGGAACATTGGTTTGAGCCGCTGGCAGCGTAAGTACCGGTGGGGCAGATCCTCCCTGGCACCGCAGGACATGCACAAGTCTGTTACCCCTGGCTAGATTCGGCTGAGCCACAAGGCCGAAGGCAACGTGCAGTGTGCCAACCTCCACTGGAGGTCACCGCAGCGTTTGGCTACGGGGGAGACTTGTACGTTTGTTTCCACTGGGGGGCAATGAGGGGGGAGAACTGGTCTCTCCATTTTGTGTCCGGTAGTTCGGCCAGGTCCCGGGAATGCAGCGCCTTGACACAGCACGTGTAGAGCGCCTTGACACAGCACGTGTAGAGCGCCTTGACACAGCACGTGTAGAGCGCCTTGACACAGCACGTGTAGAGCGCCTTGACACAGCACGTGTAGAGCGCCTTGACACAGCACGTGTAGAGCGCCTTGACACAGCACGTGTAGAGCGCCTTGACACAGCACGTGTAGAGCGCCTTGACACAGCACGTGTAGAGCGCCTTGACGCAGCACGTGTAGAGCACCTTGACACAGCACGTGTAGAGCGCCTTGACACAGCACGTGTAGAGCGCCTTGACACAGACACGTGTAGAGTGCCTTGACGCAGCACGTGTAGAGCGCCTTGACGCAGCACGTGTAGAGCACCTTGACACAGCCACGTGTAGAGTGCCTTGACGCAGCGCGTGTAGAGCGCCTTGATGCAGCACGTGTAGAGCGCCTTGACACAGCACGTGTAGAGCGCCTTGACACAGCACGTGTAGAGAGCCTTGACACAGCACGTGTAGAGCGCCTTGACACAGCACGTGTAGAGCGCCTTGACACGGCACGTGTAGAGCGCCTTGACACAGCACGTGTAGAGCGCCTTGACACAGCACGTGTAGAGCGCCTTGACACAGCACGTGTAGAGCGCCTTGACACAGCACGTGTAGAGCGCCTTGACACAGCACGTGTAGAGCGCCTTGACGCAGCACGTGTAGAGCGCCTTGACGCAGCACGTGTAGAGCGCCTTGACACAGCACGTGTAGAGCGCCTTGACACAGCACGTGTAGAGCGCCTTGACACAGCACGTGTAGAGCGCCTTGACACAGCACGTGTAGAGCGCCTTGACACAGCACGTGTAGAGCGCCTTGACACAGCACGTGTAGAGCGCCTTGACACAGCACGTGTAGAGCGCCTTGACACAGCACGTGTAGAGCGCCTTGACTACAGCACGTGTAGAGCGCCTTGACACAGCACGTGTAGAGCGCCTTGACACAGCACGTGTAGAGCGCCTTGACACAGCACGTGTAGAGCGCCTTGACACAGCACGTGTAGAGCGCCTTGACACAGCACGTGTAGAGCGCCTTGACACAGCACGTGTAGAGCGCCTTGACACAGCACGTGTAGAGCGCCTTGACACAGCACGTGTAGAGCGCCTTGACACAGCACGTGTAGAGCGCCTTGACACAGCACGTGTAGAGCGCCTTGACACAGCACGTGTAGAGCGCCTTGACACAGCACGTGTAGAGCGCCTTGACACAGCACGTGTAGAGCGCCTTGACACAGCACGTGTAGAGCGCCTTGACACAGCACGTGTAGAGCGCCTTGACACAGCACGTGTAGAGCGCCTTGACACAGCACGTGTAGAGCGCCTTGACACAGCACGTGTAGAGCGCCTTGACACAGCACGTGTAGAGCGCCTTGACACGGAGCACGTGTAGAGCGCCTTGACACAGCACGTGTAGAGCGCCTTGACACAGCACGTGTAGAGCGCCTTGACACAGCACGTGTAGAGCGCCTTGACACAGCACGTGTAGAGCGCCTTGACACAGCACGTGTAGAGCGCCTTGACACAGCACGTGTAGAGCGCCTTGACACAGCACGTGTAGAGCGCCTTGACACAGCACGTGTAGAGCGCCTTGACACAGCACGTGTAGAGCGCCTTGACACAGCACGTGTAGAGCGCCTTGACACAGCACGTGTAGAGCGCCTTGACACAGCACGTGTAGAGCGCCTTGACACAGCACGTGTAGAGCGCCTTGACACAGCACGTGTAGAGCGCCTTGACAGCAGCACGTGTAGAGCGCCTTGACACAGCACGTGTAGAGCGCCTTGACACAGCACGTGTAGAGCGCCTTGACACAGCACGTGTAGAGCGCCTTGACACAGCACGTGTAGAGCGCCTTGACACAGCACGTGTAGAGCGCCTTGACACAGCACGTGTAGAGCGCCTTGACAGCAGCACGTGTAGAGCGCCTTGACACAGCACGTGTAGAGCGCCTTGACACAGCACGTGTAGAGCGCCTTGACACAGCACGTGTAGAGCGCCTTGACACAGCACGTGTAGAGCGCCTTGACACAGCACGTGTAGAGCGCCTTGACACAGCACGTGTAGAGCGCCTTGACACAGCACGTGTAGAGCGCCTTGACACAGCACGTGTAGAGCGCCTTGACACAGCACGTGTAGAGCGCCTTGACACAGCACGTGTAGAGCGCCTTGACGCAGCAGTGTAGAGCGCCTTGACACAGCACGTGTAGAGCGCCTTGACGCAGCACGTGTAGAGCGCCTTGACGCAGCACGTGTAGAGCGCCTTGACACAGCACGTGTAGAGCGCCTTGACACAGCACGTGTAGAGCGCCTTGACACAGCACGTGTAGAGCGCCTTGACACAGCACGTGTAGAGCGCCTTGACACAGCACGTGTAGAGCGCCTTGACACAGCACGTGTAGAGCGCCTTGACACAGCACGTGTAGAGCGCCTTGACACAGCACGTGTAGAGCACCTTGACGCAGCACGTGTAGAGCACCTTGACACAGCACGTGTAGAGCGCCTTGACACAGCACGTGTAGAGCGCCTTGACGCAGCACGTGTAGAGCACCTTGACGCAGCACGTGTAGAGCGCCTTGACACAGCACGTGTAGAGCGCCTTGCCACAGCACGTGTAGAGCGCCTTGACACAGCACGTGTAGAGCGCCTTGACACAGCACGTGTAGAGCGCCTTGACACAGCCACGTGTAGAGCGCCTTGACACAGCACGTGTAGAGCGCCTTGACACAGCACGTGTAGAGCGCCTTGACACAGCACGTGTAGAGCGCCTTGACACAGCCACGTGTAGAGCGCCTTGACACAGCACGTGTAGAGCGCCTTGACACAGCCACGTGTAGAGCGCCTGACGCAGCACGTGTAGAGCGCCTTGACACAGCACGTGTAGAGCGCCTTGACACAGCCACGTGTAGAGCGCCTTGACACAGCACGTGTAGAGCGCCTTGACACAGCCACGTGTAGAGCGCCTTGATGCAGCACGTGTAGAGCGCCTTGACACAGCACGTGTAGAGCGCCTTGACACAGCCACGTGTAGAGCGCCTTGACACAGCACGTGTAGAGCGCCTTGACACAGCCACGTGTAGGAGCGCCTTGACGCAGCACGTGTAGAGCGCCTTGATGTAGCACGTGTAGAGCGCCTTGACACAGCACGTGTAGAGCGCCTTGATGCAGCACGTGTAGAGCGCCTTGACGCAGCACGTGTAGAGCGCCTTGATGCAGCACGTGTAGAGCGCCTTGATGCAGCACGTGTAGAGCGCCTTGACACAGCACGTGTAGAGCGCCTTGACACGGCACGTGTAGAGCGCTTTGCTTGGGGCGCTCTTCAGGGGCACGTTCCTGCAGCCTCGGAGCTTCAGTCGCTTGCCGGAGTCGCCGTGGCCGGGGGGGTGAGTGCAGGAGAAGAACAACTCCTTGAAGGAGGAGGAGGGGGGGGGGAGGAAGGCCGCCACAGTCCCCCGGTGCCTCCAGCTTCAGGTGCAGCTCCTTCATGGCACGGAGCACTTCCCGCAGCAGATTCTCCCCGGCGAGCGTGGAGCGGAGTCCCCTAGCGGTGCTGGCGATCTCAGCTGCGGTCTTCCACTTGGGCTGGTGGAGCCTGCACGAGGTGGAAGACTGTCCGCAGCCCTGCCGATGTGCGGCGTAAAGCCAGGGTCCTCTCTCCTCTGATCCCCTGGAAGAGGCCGTTGCAGAACAAGGACTCGTTCAGGAACTGGGCGAGGTGGTAGGGCGCCATGCATGTTCTGCTCAACTCGAAGCTCCGCCACGCGTCCAAGAGGCTCTGGTGATAGATAACCTGGCAGCCTCGTGTAGTCGACCAGGCTCAGGTGCATCACGAAGAGCTCCTTTCCGTACCCCATGCACCCCCCTGCATTCCTCAGCAGGGCGAGGGCCGGTGACTTCCAGGGTAGCTCCTCCCGGTCGTACAGCAGCTGCCTGATGGCCATGAGCCTGAAGCTCGTGACCCTGGCGGCGACGTCCACCAGACCCTGGCCGCCCTCGCCCACCGGCAGGCAGAGAACGCCCGGCCTGAGCCGGTGCTTCCCGTGCCAGACGAAGTGCGCGCGAGTGAGCGGTTCACTCTGGTGAGTAGCCAAGCAGGAGGCTGCAGGGCCTTGGTCTTGTGCCACAGCACGCAGGCTGCTGCTGCCAGGGTGTTAGCGACAAGCACTCGGCCCCTGAGTGACATCTGCGGAGCGAGGTGTGTGCCCATGTCAGTAATCTAGCCTCGATTGTGTCGGCCAGCTCGGTCCAGTCGTTCGGAGCGACGTCGTGGGGGTTTCCCAGGTAAACCCGCAGGTACTTGACTCCGTCGTCCCGCCAAACGACTCCTCCTGGGAGGAGCACAGAGCGACCCCAAACACAGCGGGGGCCTCGCACTTGGCCCAGTTGACCCTGGCGGAGGAGGCCCTCTCTCTCGTACACCGCAACCGCCCGGCAGAGCGCGGAGACGTCACGCGCGCCGTTGAGTACGACACATCACGTCGTCGTCTGCGTAAGCCGAGAGCTCTCAGGTCCCGGGACCTTGAGGCCAGACAGATCTCGTCTCAGGCGGCGTAGCAGCGGCTCAATGGACAGGGTGGTACAGCAGCTCCGAGAGGGGGCATCCCTGTCTGACCCCCCTCGTCACAGGGAAAGGGGCGCCGAGCCGCTGGTTGATCTTCAAGAGGCTGGACGTGTCCCGTGTACAGGAGCCTCACGTGCCAGATGAAGGCCTGGCCGAAGCTGAGCGACGTTAGGAGTTTGTCCAGGAACTCGTGGCTCACCCTGTCAAAGGCCTTCTGATCCAAGAAGAGAAGGCCTAAGTTCACGTGTGCTTCTGCAAGGGAGATTATGTTTCTGACTGTGCGCCTTTTGGCGTCTTCTGGTCCAACCCACGTGAGACTAGGCTCTAAGGAAAGCTGTCTCGGGTGTGGACCAATCAACTTCAAGGACAGTGCATACACTATCAGAGTTATGTTTTTTGTTTGCATTATGACTGCAGGTATTGTGGTCTATGCAAACATGACCCCTCGTAAAAAAAAGGTGTCAGTTTTGTTGCCAGATAAAAGGGTAAAAAACCAATTATCATTTTTTTTACTGGCAAATGAGGTACCAATGGCGTGCCGATGTTGTTGTATATGCACCGGCCCGGGGATGCAATGCGACCGTTCCGGCAGGATCAGCTGACCCAGCGCTGTCTCGAGACGGTTTGGCAGTAGCACCTTGGAGAAGATTTAGTAGTCGGTGCACGAGAGGGACACGGGTCGCCAGTTCTAGACGAGGCGCAGGTCCCCCTCCTTGGGGCAGCAGGGAGACCACCGCTTTCCTGCAGCTCTGTGGGAGTTCCCATTTCCGCAGGGCTCTCCGTCAACAATACCAACACTATAAATCCACGCGCTGTGGCCCTAAATGGTCATCGCGCACGCCACGGTGACGAGCGAGCGCTTCAGAAGGTGAACACCACGAGGGTGCCGTCCACGCTGGTACAGAGAGGGGCTTTCCTGCCCCCCTCCCCCCTCAACAATTGCAGTAGTGGAGGCCCAAGCTCATCCCAGAAGGCCGCGTGAAACTCAACCGGTAGGCCGTCAATCCCCGGGGTTTTACCAGCTGCGAGCCCTTTCGCAGCGGCGTGGAGCTCCTGCAGGGTGACAGGGACTGTCCAGATGATCCCGCTCGGAGACTCCTAATAGCTCCCGGGGACTCCAATAGCTCCCGGACAGCCTCATCGTGTAACGGCGGCGAAAAGTTTGCGAGTAGAAATCCCTGGGCGGTCTTGGCGATCTCGCTCTCGGATGTGGCCGTTTGTCCAGCTGGGGTTCGCGAACCGGACATTTCGTTGGTGTCAGGCCGGTGCTTTGTGTAAGCAGAAGAAAAACTTAAGAGGGAGAGTCACATCTGCGACAGGTAGGCTGGCATTTCTTTTTGCGCACAAAAGCACCATGTGCCTGCTCGTCCGTGATGGACCTGATAAGCCGCTGCTCCTGCCGGAGCGTCTCACCGTGCTGTGTGTCGTGGGATGAGCTCAGCTCCACCTCTAGCGGCAGCAGCTCGTTCTGCATTTGGAGCGCGACATCGTGTGTGCCACCGTGCCGGCCTTCATAGGCGCTGCTGCTACTCGCTAACAGCACTTGCCCCGACAGTCTGTTAGAGGCTACACGGGGGATCTTTGTCTTTGTCTCCTTCGTAGGCGCTGCTGCTACTCGCTAACAGCACTTGCCCCGACAGTCTGTTAGAGGCTACACGGGGGACCTTGGTCTTTGTCTCCTTCACAGGCGCTGCTGCTACTCGCTAACAGCACTTGCCCCGACAGTCTGTTAGAGACTACACGGGGGACCTTTGTCTTCGTCTCCTTCATAGGCGCTGCTGCTGCTACTCGCTAACAGCACTTGCCCCGACAGTCTGTTAGAGGCTACACGGGGGACCTTTGTCTTTGTCTCCTTCATAGGCGCTGCTGCTGCTACTCGCTAACAGCACTTGCCCTAACAGTCTGTTAGAGGCTACACGGGGGACCTTTGTATTTGTCTTTTTCGTAGGTGCTGCTGTTACTCGCTAACAGCACTTGCCCCGACAGTCTGTTAGAGGCTACACGGGGGACCTTTGTCTCCTTCATAGGCGCTGCTGCTACTCGCTAACAGCACTTGCCCCGACAGTCTGTTAGAGGCTACACGGGGGGGGGGGATCTTTGTCTTTGTGTGATTGAGCGTGGGTGCTTCGCGTGTGTAATGCATATCCACTGTGTGTGTGTGTTTGCGTGCCAGCCCAATTAAGCTCATTTGAAGCCACAGCGGAATGTAAACATCGGATGTTGTGCGGGAAATCATCGCCACTGGGGGAGACAAAGGCGGCCGGGCGTGGCGCTGGCCACCCACCCCCCCCCCTCGTGTGCCTTCAATCGGTGCAGCACTTGCCCCACAACAGTCTTTTACAGGCTATACGGGGGATCTTTGTCTTTGCGTGTGTGTCTATACCTTGTGTGTGTGTGTGTGTACTTGTGTGTGTGTGTACCTTGTGTGTGTGTATCTTGTGTGTGTGTACCTTGTGTGTGGGTGTACTTGTGTGTGTATCTTGTGTGTGTGTGTGTCTTGTGTGTGCGTGTACCCTGTGTGTGTACCTTGTGTGTGTATCTTGTGTGTGTGTACCTTGAGTGTGTACCTTGTGTGTATGTATTGTGTGTGTGTGTACCCTGTGTGTGTACCTTGTGTGTGTATCTGTGTGTGTGTACCTTGAGTGTGTACCTTGTGTGTGTGTCTTGTGTGTGTGTGTGTGTTACCTGTGTGTGTACCTTGTGTGTGTGTGTATCTTGTGTGTGTGTACCTTGTGTGTGTGTGTGTATCTTGTGTGTGTGTACCCTGTGTGTGTGTGTGTCTTGTGTGTGTGTAATTGTGTGTGTACTTGCGTGTGTACTTGTGTGTGTACCTTGTGTGTGTGTACCCTGTGTGTGTGTATCTTGTGTGTGTGTACTTGTGTGTGTACCTTGGGTGTGTACCTTGTGTGTGTGTATGCCTTGTGTGTGTGTACCCTGTGTGTGTATCTTGTGTGTTTCTGTACCTTGTGTGTGTATCTTGTGTGTGTGTGTATCTTGTGTGTGTGTACCCTGTGTGAGTATCTTGTGTGTGTGTACTTGTGTGTGTATCTTGTGTGTGTGTACTTGTGTGTGTATCTTGTGTGTGTGTACCCTGTGTGTGTGTATCTTGTGTGTGTACTTGTGTGTGTATCTTGTGTGTGTGTGTATCTTGTGTGTGTGTATCTTGTGTGTGTACCCTGTGTGTGTGTACCTTGTGTGTGTATCTTGTGTGTGTACCCTGTGTGTGTGTACCTTGAGTGTGTATCTTGTGTGTGTGTGTCTTGTGTGTGTACCTTGTGTGTGTGTATGCCTTGTGTGTGTGTGTACCCTGTGTGTATATTGTGTGTGTGTGTACCTTGTGTGTATCTTGTGTGTGTACCTTGTGTGTGTATATTGTGTGTGTGTGTACCTTGTGTGTGTGTTATGTTCACATTGCCGATTCATTCATTAAAGCGGTGCAAATGCACAGTGAATACACAATTAGGGTCATGTCTGCGTATGTGTCTGCGTGTTTGTGTGTCTGTGTATGTGCGTGTGTCTGTATGTATGTCTGTGTGTGTGTGTCTGTCTGTGTGTCTGCCTGTGTGTATGTGTCTGTGTGTGTGTGTCTGTGCGTGTGTCTGTGTGTGTGTCTGTGTGTGTGTTTGTGTGTGTGTGTCTGTGTGTGTGTCTGTGTGTGGTTTAGTGGTAATTTAGTGGTACTTCTTTTTAGTGGTGATTTATTGGCTGGGTAGCCCGCATGCCCAGCCACCGCATGCCTAAACAGCTTTTGTTCGGCCGGATCAAGGGGGCTAAACGGGCGCAGCACGGGCTAGAGAAGAGATGGAGTGACGCGGTACAGGAGGACGTGGAGCTGAGTGGACTTGCCGATGACTGGTACCAGCGGTGTCAAGATCGGCCTCTGTGGAGAAGGCTCGTGAAGGACGCTACTGGGCAGTTGGAGGCAGTCGCCCTCCAACAACAACGGAGGGCGGAGGAGCGACGCTCACAACAACGAGCGGAGCGCCGGGTGGCTAAAGCACAGCAAGTTGGCCCAGTAAGGGGCACAGGTGATGCATCAGCCAGTCATCTCGGTCATCTCGGTCAGTCGACCCGTGGCACCTGGGTCTGCCCCGTGACCTCCTGCCAGCGGGCGTTCGACACTTCACGTGGCCTCAAGGTGCACATGGCCTGGCACAAGCGTCGTGGTGACGTCACCGCCACTTAGTGGTTGAATGGCGGTTGTTGTTGTCTGTGTGTGTGTCTGTGTGTGTGTCTGTGTGTGTGTCTATCTGTGTGTGTGTGTGTGCTGTACCGTGGTTAGCGCTACGCTGCGCTACGAACCCGGCGACCCGGGTTCGATTCCCGTTCACGGCCAACAGCTGGGAGGATAATTATCGGAACCGGTCCTGGGCCTCCCCTAGGTCGACTCAGCCTCAAATTAGTACCTGGTGCGGTGCGTAAAAACGTCGACCACTGGGGAGACAAAGGCGGCCCCCTCGTGTGCCGTGCCGGCCTTCGTAGGTGCTCGCTAACAGCACTTGCCCCCACCGTCTGTTACAGGCTACACGGGGGATCTTTGTCTTTGTGCATATGTCAATTCATTTCACCTGCTCGAATCTGCATTGATGATTGTAGAGTGTGTGTGTGTCAACGTTACGTGGTGTGGTGTGTGTGTGTCAACATATTGTGTGCATGTCATCGTATTTGACTATTTTTAAATCCTTTATATTAAGTTCACTTGCTTGCTTGCGCGCTTACGACCGTGCAAATCTTTCGGTCGTTTTTTTAACCCACTTCCCGTGATCCAATCGAGCTGACATTTTGCACACAGACTCGTTGTGCGTGACAATTTATTTTCGTGAAAAGATGTTCCAAAATTGTACACTTTTTTGGAAAAAATAAATTATATTTAATTACCAATTGCTTAATGGTGGCAGGCAATCATCTGACCCATAGGTGGCAGCCATCTCAAGCCAGAGGACGAGAGGACTCTAGCCGCCACGCATATAAAGGATTTATATTGACAAACTTTGTTTTTACGGGTTAATTTTTTGTCAACTGTTTCTTTTCATTTGACCAGGTACGGCCCACTGAGTTTTGTAGCTCAGAAGCGACCTGGTCGTCACAAATGATCGCTGTGCTGAGTGGGCCCCATCAGCATCATCATCACCACCACCACCGCGTGGACATTTATATCAGCAGCAGCAGCAGCAGCAGCCAGATCATACTAAACGCGTGGCTACGTTGATTCTTAAATATGCAGGGGAGGACCCTGGAGACAAATACACGCGATCACGAGGAGAGAGAGCGAGAGAGAGAGAGACACCGCAAACTCCAAATAAACAGCAGCAGGCGTCGTCAGGGTCGGGATCGAACCCACGACCTCCTGTAGACCAGGCGAGGTAGTCAACATCTCCTAGCCACCGTGATGATGATGAGAGAGAGACACACGCAAAACTCCAAATATACAGCAGCAGGCATCATCAGGGTCGGGATCGACCCCACGACTTCCTGTACACCAGGCGAGGTAGTTAACATCTCCTAGCCACCGTGATGATGATGAGAGAGAGACACGCAAACTCCAAATATACAGCAGCAGGCATCGTCAGGGTCGGGATCGAACCCACGACCTCCTGTACATCAGGCGAGGTAGTCAACATCTCCTAGCCACCGTGATGATGATGATGAGAGAGAGAGACACGCAAACTCCAAATAAACAGCAGCAGGCATCGTCAGGGTCGGGATCGAACCCACGACCTCCTGTAGACCAGGCGAGGTAGTTAACATCTCCTAGCCACCGTGATGATGATGAGAGAGAAACACACGCAAAACTCCAAATATATAGCAGCAGACATCGTCAGGGTCGGGATCGAACCCACGAACTTGCCCCTCTCACAGCCCCTCCCACGGCACTTGCCCCTCTCACAGCCCCTCCCACAACACTTGCCCCTCTCACAGCCCCTCCCACGGCACTTGCCCCTCTCACAGCCCCTCCCACAACACTTGCCCCTCCCACAACACTTGCCCCTCTCACAGCCCCTCCCACAACACTTGCCCCTCCCACGACACTTGCCCCTCTCACAGCCCCTCCCACAACACTTGCCCCTCTCACAGCCCCTCCCACAACACTTGCCCCTCCCACAACACTTGCCCCTCTCACAGCCCCTCCCACGGCACTTGCCCCTCTCACAGCCCCTCCCACAACACTTGCCCCTCCCACAACACTTGCCCCTCTCACAGCCCCTCCCACAACACTTGCCCCTCCCACAACACTTGCCCCTCCCACAACACTTGCCCCTCCCACAACACTTGCCCCTCTCACAGCCCCTCCCACAACACTTGCCCCTCCCACACACTTGCCCCTCCCACAACACTTGCCCCTCTCACAGCCCCTCCCACAACACTTGCCCCTCCCACAACACTTGCCCCTCCCACAACACTTGCCCCTCTCACAGCCCCTCCCACAACACTTGCCCCTCCCACAACACTTGCCCCTCTCACAGCCCCTCCCACAACACTTGCCCCTCTCACAGCCCCTCCCACAACACTTGCCCCTCCCACGGCACTTGCCCCTCTCACAGCCCCTCCACAACACTTGCCCCTCCCACAAACACTTGCCCCTCCCACAACACTTGCCCCTCTCACAGCCCCTCCCACAACACTTGCCCCTCCCACAACACTTGCCCCTCTCACAGCCCCTCCCACAACACTTGCCCCTCCCACAACACTTGCCCCTCTCACAGCCCCTCCCACAACACTTGCCCCTCTCACAGCCCCTCCCACAACACTTGCCCCTCCCACGGCACTTGCCCCTCTCACAGCCCCTCCCACAACACTTGCCCCTCCCACAACACTTGCCCCTCCCACAACACTTGCCCCTCTCACAGCCCCTCCCCCAACACTTGCCCCTCCCACAACACTTGCCCCTCTCACAGCCCCTCCCACAACACTTGCCCCTCCCACAACACTTGCCCCTCTCACAGCCCTCCCACAACACTTGCCCCTCTCACAGCCCCTCCCACAACACTTGCCCCTCCCACGGCACTTGCCCCTCTCACAGCCCCTCCCACAACACTTGCCCCTCCCACAACACTTGCCCCTCCCACAACACTTGCCCCTCTCACAGCCCCTCCCACAACACTTGCCCCTCCCACAACACTTGCCCCTCTCACAGCCCCTCCCACAACACTTGCCCCTCCCACAACACTTGCCCTCCCACACACTTGCCCCTCCCACAACACTTGCCCCTCTCCCAGCCCCTCCCACAACACTTGCCCCTCCCACAACACTTGCCCCTCCCACGGCACTTGCCCCTCTCACAGCCCCTCCCACAACACTTGCCCCTCCCACAACACTTGCCCCTCCCACAACACTTGCCCCTCTCACAGCCCCTCCCACAACACTTGCCCCTCCCACGGCACTTGCCCCTCTCACAGCCCCTCCCACAACACTTGCCCCTCTCACAACACTTGCCCCTCCCACGGCACTTGCCCCTCTCACAGCCCCTCCCACAACACTTGCCCCCCCCCCCCCCCCCCCCACAGCTGAGCGGCAAGCGGACTTGCCGCTCAGCTCCACTTGGCGGTACCAGCGGTGTCAACATGAACTCTGCCCTCGATTTGTGAATGTGGATTGTAGATTTTTATTTATTTTATTTTAAATACAGCCAGTCGGCACAGGAGCGGGAACAGCTGGTGATGCATCTGCCGGTCATTTTAGTCGGGCAACCCATGGCACCTGCAGGGTCTGCACCGTGACCTCCTGCACCTAGCCTGGCACAGTAGGAGGGTACAGCTGATGGTGCATCTGCCGATCATCTCAGTCAGCTAACCCATGGCACCTGCAGGGTCTGTCCCGTGACCTCCTGCACCTAGCCTGGCACAGTAGGAGGGTACAGCTGGTGGTGCATCTGCCGGTTATCTCAGTCGGGCAACCCATGGCACCTGCAGGGTCTGTCCCGTGACCTCCTGCACCTAGCCTGGCACAGTAGGAGGGTACAGCTGGTGGTGCATCTACCGGTCATCTCAGTCAGCTAACCCATGGCACCTGCAGGGTCTGTCCCGTGACCTCCTGCACCTAGCCTGGCACAGTAGGAGGGTACAGCTGGTGGTGCATCTACCGGTCATCTCAGTCAGCTAACCCATGGCACCTGCCGGGTCTCACACACACACACACACAGTGGATAGATACGTCATGATCCAGCAGTTGATAGATCATGACTCACGATGTTTGATGATGATGATGATGATGCGGTTATGATGCTGCTGCTGCTGCTGATGGTGATGCTAACGGTGAAAATGATGCTGCTGCTGCTGATCAGGATGTCGACAGGGAAGGGGTGTTCGTGTGGTGTGTGGCGTGAGCACGCGTGGCTTGCAAGAGGAAATGATTTCACCAACAGATGAGCTGAGATTATTGCGTTACACAAGCGTGACTGTGTGTGTGTGACTGTGTGTGTGACTGTGTGTGTGTTTGTGTGTGTGTTACTGTGTGTGTGACTGTGTGTGTGTGACTGTGTGTGTGTGACTGTGTGTGTGTGACTGTGTGTGTCTGTGTGTGTGTGTGACTTTGTGTGTGACTGTGTGTGTGTGACTGTGTGTGTGTGACTGTGTGTGTGACTGTATGTGTGTGACTGTGTGTGTGACTGTGTGTGTCTGTGTGTGTGTGTTACTGTGTGTGACTGTGTGTGTGTGACTGTGTGTGTCTGTGTGTGTGTGTGACTGTGTGTGTCTGTGTGTGTGTGTGACTGTGTGTGTGTGTGACTGTGTGTGTGACTGTGTGTTTTTTGTTGTTTCTGGAGGAGCCCCGAGGGTGAAAATTCAATCTCCTGGCTCCGCCAAATGGGGTTTGGCCAGGAGACGTCATAAAAGCCTGACCCCCCGGGGCCTCCGGCACAAGCTTATTTGTTACAGGTTTATGTTTAATTCGTGGTTTAGTGGTGGTTAATTGAAGGTGGAGGGGTTACCAGCCCCTCACACCCGTCCAGAGCCCCCGTTTAGCCACTGTGGTGGTCACAGACGCCATGAGGGGAGAGGCCAATGGGCATTGGCCCTCCCCCCACAGCACTGCCCACGACAGTGTTGCCCGTCCGGCACCGCGAGGAGGTAGGAGGTTGTTTTGCCGGACTATTTTGACCGCGTAGTTCGTGAAGCCTTCAATAGCTGTACCGGAGGAATTTCCATTTGGTACAGATATAATGGGAGGCTGAACGACGCCCGGGTACGATCAAGGGATGGCTCCCTATTGGTCAACCACGTTATGTATGCCGATGATTTGGTAATAGCTGCTCATTCAGAAGAGGAGTTGGAGACGCTGCTGCTGAGACTGGAGCGTGCCACCAAGAGGTGGGGCCTTACCATCAGCCCCACCAAAACTAAGCACCTGCCTGGGTATTTTGTACCATCGGACACTCCACCCCCACAACTCCCAATTGGTGATGGGGCAGTTGTGGAGAGAGTGGAGAGTTTCCCATACCTGGGCCGTGTGCTTATGACCGGCTCCAGTCTATCAGCAGAGGTCTCACTCCGAATCAGTCGAGCGGCAATATCTTTTCATCGGTTGCGTAACGCTGTGTGGAAGCTACCTGGTCTGTCGCTCCGCACGAAGCTTCAGGTCTTCTCGGCCACGGTCATTCCCTCCCTTCTCTACGCTTGCGAGACGTGGACCCCCCTGGTGGAGCATCTTCGCCGGTTGGAAACATTTAGGCTGGCCTGCCTACGATCCATCCTGGGTTTAACCAGGCTGGATTGTGTGAGGAGCTCACAAATCCTTGAAAGATCTGGGCAAAGTCCCATCAGTGAGCTCCTCCGGCAGGCAAGGCTGCGTTGGCTGGGTCATGTAGCCCGCATGCCCAGCCACCGCATGCCTAAACAGCTTTTGTTCGGCCGGATCGAGGGGGCTAGACGGGCGCGGCACGGGCTGGAGAAGAGATGGAGTGATGTGGTACAGGAGGACGTGGAGCTGAGTGGACTTGCCGATGACTGGTACCAGCGGTGTCAAGATCGGCCTCAGTGGAGGAGGCTCGTGAAGGACGCTACTGGGCAGTTGGAGGCAGTCGCCCTCCAACAACAACGGAGGGCGGAGGAGCGACGCTCACAACAACGAGCGGAGCGCCGGGTGGCTAAAGCACAGCAAGTTGGCACAGTAGGGGGCACAGGTGGTGCATCAGCCAGTCATCTCGGTCATCTCGGTCAGTCGACCCGTGGCACCTGGGTCTGCCCCGTGACCTCCTGCCAGCGGGCTTTCGACACTTCACGTGGCCTCAAGGTGCACTTGGCCTGGCACAAGCATCGTGGTGACGTCACCGCCACTTAGTGGCGAATGGCGGTTGTTGTTGTTGTTGTTGTTGTGACTGTGTGTGTGTGTCTGTGTGTGTGACTGTGTGTGTCTGTGTGTGTGTGTTACTGTGTGTGTGACTGTGTGTGTGTGACTGTGTGTGTGACTGTGTGTGTCTGTGTGTGTGTGTGTTACTGTGTGTGTGACTGTGTGTGTGTGACTGTGTGTGTGTGTGACTGTGTGTGGCACAGTAGGGGGCACAGGTGGTGCATCAGCCAGTCATCTCGGTCATCTCGGTCAGTCGACCCGTGGCACCTGCTGGGTCTGCCCCGTGACCTCCTGCCAGCGGGCGTTCGACACCTCACGTGGAAGCCTCAAGGTGCACATGGCCTGGCACAAGCGTCGTGGTGACGTCACCGCCACTTAGTGGCGAATGGCGGTTGTTGTGTGTGTGTGACTGCGTGTGTGTACGTGTGTGTGTGTGACTGTGTGTGTGTGAGACTGTATGTGTGTGTGACTGTGTGTGTAGTCGTGGGGAGCGGTGGTGCAGCAGTTAGCGCGCTGCGCTACTAACGCGGCGACCCGAGTTCGATTCCTACTCACGGCGAACACCACCAGTGACGATTATCTGAACCAGTCCTGGCCCCCCCCCTAGGTAGACTCAGCCTCAAACGAGTACTTGGTGCGGTGTGTAGTAAACATCGCCGCTAGGGAGACAAAGGCGGCCGGGCGTGGTTGCTGGCCACCCACCCCCTCGTGTCCCGTGCCGGCCTTTATAGGTGCTCGCTAACAGCACTTAGAGGCTACACGGGGGATCTTTGTCTTTGTCTCCTTCATAGGCGCTGCTGCTACTCGCTAACAGCACTTGCCCCTACAGTCTGTTAGAGGCTACACGGGGGATCTTTGTCTCCTTCATAGGCGCTGCTGCTACTCGCTAACAGCACTTGCCCCGACAGTCTGTTAGAGGCTACACGGGAGATCTTTGTCTTTGTCTCCTTCATAGGTGCTGCTGCAGCTACTCGCTAACAGCACTTGCCCCTACAGTCTGTTAGAGGCTACACGGGGGATCTTTGTCTTTGTCTCCTTCATAGGCGCTGCTGCTACACGCTAACAGCACTTGCCCTGACAGTCTGTTAGAGGCTACACGGGGCATCTTTGTCTTTGTCTCCTTCATAGGTGCTACTGCTACTCGCTAACAGCACTTGCCCCAAGTCTGTTAGAGGCTACACGGGGGATCTTTGTGTTTGTCTCCTTCATAGGCGCTGCTGCTACTCGCTAACAGCACTTGCCCCGACAGTCTGTTAGAGGCTACACGGGGGATCTTTGTCTTTGTCTCCTTCATAGGCGCTGCTGCTACTCGCTAACAGCACTTGCCCCGACAGTCTGTTAGAGGCTACACGGGGGATCTTTGTCTCCTTCATAGGTGCTGCAGCTACTCGCTAACAGCACTTGCCCCGACAGTCTGTTAGAGGCTACACGGGGGATCTTTGTCTTTGTCTCCTTCATAGGCGCTGCTGCTACTCGCTAACAGCACTTGCCCCGATAGTCTGTTAGAGGCTACACGGGGGGTCTTTGTCTCCTTCATAGGCGCTGCTGCTACTCGCTAACAGCACTTGCCCCGACAGTCTGTTAGAGGCTACACGGGGGATTTTTGTCTGTGTCTCCTTCATAGGCGCTGCTGCTACTCGCTAACAGCACTTGCCCCGACAGTCTGTTAGAGGCTACACGGGGGATCTTTGTCTTTGTCTCCTTCATAGGCGCTGCTGCTACTCGCTAACAGCACTTGCCCCGACAGTCTGTTAGAGGCTACACGGGGGATCTTTGTCTTTGTCTCCTTCATAGGCGCTGCTGCTACTCGCTAACAGCACTTGCCCCGATAGTCTGTTAGAGGCTACACGGGGGATCTTTGTCTCCTTCATAGGCGCTGCTGCTACTCGCTAACAGCACTTGCCCCTACAGTCTGCTAGAGGCTACACGGGGGACCTTTGTGGTGGAGGGGCTTGTGAGGTTCTGAGCGCAGCGTCCGCTGTGGTCAGCGATGTCGAAATCCGCGAGTGGCAGATTCGGGCAGTCGCGGTTTGTGATGGCTGCTGCTGCTGCGGTAGTGGTGGTGGTGGCGGTGGTGGTGGTGGTGGCGGTGGTGGTGGTGGTGGTGGTGGCGGTGGTGGTGGTGGTGGTGGCGGTGGTGGTGGTGGTGGTAGTGGTGGTGGTGGTGTCCGTTCTTGCTTCCTTTCTCGGAGCCCTCTTTTCTTCTCGTTTTCGTTGAGCCACAATTTATGAGTCCATTGATACGGGGGGGGGGGGGGGGGGTGGTTAGATCGTGTGACTAACACATTCCTCCTGCTGCGGAGGGAGCTGGTAGGAACGTTGGTTTGTTCTTCTTCTTGGTTCTTTCGGTAAAGTCACGTAGAATGGAAATAATAAAATAGGAAACAATAAAACATAATAAAATCATTCTCACGACGTTTCGGCCACACGGCAAGCAGCCGTCCTCAGGTGAAGAACAGGTCTGTCCATTCTACGTGACTTTACCGAAAGAACCAAGAAGATGAATCCCTGCAGTCACGAAAGCTTTAAATCGAAATTTAACGTTGGGTTGCTCGGTCAATGGCCAGGGTCAACGACGGCGTGGTGTATTCCGCAAATATGCCCGACTGTGAGGGCGAGCACAAGCCAGCGTGAGTAGGTTAAACGTTGAGTTTTATAAGGGCACCACGGGGTGACCAGCCCCTTCCCACTCAGCCCCACCCCTCCCACCCCCCACCCAGCCCAACCCTCCCCACCCAACCCCTCCCCACCCTCCCCTCTCCACCCAGCCCCTCCCCACCCTCCCCACCCAGCCCCTCCCCACCCTCCCCTCTCCACCCAGCCCCTCCCCACCCTCCCCACCCAGCCCCTCCCCACCCTCCCCTCTCCACCCAGCCCCTCCCCACCCTCCCCTCTCCACCCAGCCCCTCCCCACCCTCCCCACCCAGCCCCTCCCCACCCTCCCCATCCAGCCCCTCCCCACCCTCTCCACCCAGCCCCACCCCTCCCATTTTTGGATGCACGACGGACGGACGAACACAATAATCCCCTGTGGGCTGGTGGAACCAGGTGGTTCCTACCAGTATCAACGTTGTGTCGTTAAACCCGACAACCACCCGACACGGCCAATTAGTCGCGGTCCTCCTGCTGCGTTTGTCCCACCTGGTGACGGCTGCTTGTGTTGCGACCGAAACGTCGTGATCTGTGGATTTTCTAACCGACGCGACTTTTTACCGAAAGAACCCAAAGGGGTATGGATTCGTGACGGGGGGGGGGGAGTTTTGTCGCGAAAAACAAAACGTGGCCCCGATGATTCGTGAATTCGTACAGCACCACACCGGCACAAAACACAGACACAGCGTGAGTAGGTTAAACTACTCACGCTGGAGAGCCTCTCTCTCTCTGTTTTTGTTTTACGATCAGTGGAAACAAGAAGATGCTCGGTGTAGTCGACACTTTGCTTCGTTCATCATTTCGTAATTTTTTTTTATGTAAACTCCCATCTCTCGCTCACTCTCTCGGTCACTCTCTCGGTCACTCTCTCGCTCACTCTCTCGGTCACTCTCTCGCTCACTCTCTCGCTCACTCTCTCGGTCACTCTCTCGCTCACTCTCTCGCTCACTCTCTCGCTCACTCTCTCGGTCACTCTCTCGCTCACTCTCTCGGTCACTCTCTCGCTCACTCTCTCGGTCACTCTCTCGCTCACTCTCTCTCGGTCACTCTCTCGCTCTCTCTCTCTTTCTCTCTCTGTGTGTATGTAAGAAATGGTTTTACCCCTTTCCGTCAACAAGACAGTTTGCGTTGAGATGTTCAAACACCAAACACAGAAACCTTTTGCAAGGAATCGTGTCCGCCACTAACCACACAGAACTAGGAGCTAGTGGTAAACGTGCAAACAAAACAAAAACGCACGCGCTCTGGTAGTGTCTGTGCCATTGTCTCTGAAACCGATCGCTCCACGCCAGAGGCAGCTTCCTTGAGGGCCTCGTCTCAACCAGTGTCAGACCAGAGGATGCCACTGTGAGGACATTGAGAGCTCGGAGTTGAGCAGCTACATCATGGGACCTTCCTTGCCACTGTCAAAATATAAGAATAGAGTTTGACATTTCTGGCAATGAGACAATTTGCGTTGAGATGTTAACACGCCAGACTGAGACCTTGTTGCAAGGAATCGTGACTGCATTAACGACACGTACTTGTGGTGAACATGAAAACAAAGACACACACACGCTCTGGTAGCATGTGACGCGTTGTCTCTGCAGCCGAGTGGTCTACGCCAGAGACAGCCTTCTTTAGGGGATTGTCTCATGCAGCGTCAGACCAGAGGAGACAGTCAAATGGCGAACAGCACAATTATCATTCTGTGTTACTGCCAAGAAAGGTACCACGTTGATGTCTCTGTGTGTGTGTGTCTTCCTGTGTGTGTGTCTCTGTGTGTGTGTGTCTCTCTGTGTGTGTCTCTGTGTGTGTGTGTCTCTCTGTGTGTGTGTGTCTCTGTGTGTGTGTCTCTGTGTGTGTGTGTGTCCCTCTGTGTGTGTCTCTCTCTCTGTGTGTCTCTCTCTCTGTGTGTCTCTCTGTGTGTGTCTCTCTCTCCACGGATGTTCGTCTTCGGTGGGGGCATAAGTAACCACAACCACCACTCCTCGCCTCCGGTATGATGGGAAGGCGAGCCCAAAGTAGCCTGGGGCTTACAGCTTCCCACACCTCACCGCCACGTTCCCACGCCCCCTTCATTCTTTTGTTCAGAAGAAGAGCCACACCCTGTTGTTTGGCAGTCTCCTGCCCCGAGTAGAGGACTGTCCACCCCTCATGGTGGCAGAAGCCAGAGCCGGTTCACCGGACCTCCTGAATGCCACGGAGATCCAGGCGGTACCGGTCCAGCTCCCGACAGACGAGTGGCAGCCTCTCCTCCGCAGTGAGCGTTCGAACATTCCACGTGGCCATCCGTAGTGGCTTTTCGTTGTTTCTGGAGGAGCCCCGAGGGTAAAGATTCAATCTCCTGGCTTTGCCAAATGGAGTTTGGCCAGGAGACGTCATAGACGCCTGTCCCCCCGGGGCCTCCGGCACAAACTTATTAGTTACATATTTCAGTCGTGGTATAGTGGTAATTTATTGAAGGTGGAGGGGTTACCAGCCCCTCGCACCCGTTCAGAGCCTTCATTTAGCCACTGTGGTGGTCATAGACGCCATGAGGGGAGAGGGCCAATTGGAATTGGCCCTCCCCCCCACAGCACTGTCCACGACAGCGTTGCCCGTCCGGCACCGCGAGGAGGTAGGGGGTTGTTTTGCCGGACACTCACACACACTCACTCACACACACACTCACACACACTCACTCACACACTCACTCACACACACTCACTCACACACTCCCTCACACACACACACTCACACACACTCACACACACACACTCACACACACTCACACACTCACACACTCCCAGGAGTGTTTGTTTAAAGCTCTCTAACACACACACACACACTCACACACTCCCCGAGTGTTTGTTTAAAGCTCTCTAACACACTCACACACTCACACACTCACACACTCATACACACTCACACACACTCACTCACACACACACTCACACACTCACACACACACTCACACACTCATACACACTCACACACTCACACACACTCACACACTCCCCGAGTGTTTGTTTAAAGCTCTCTAACACACTCACACACACTCACACACACTCACACACACACTCACACACACTCACACACACTCACACACACACTCACACACTCCCCGAGTGTTTGTTTAAAGCTCTCTAACACACTCACACACACTCACACACCCACTCACTCACACACACTCACACGCTCACACACCCACACACACTCACTCACACACACTCACACACTCACACTCCCCGAGTGTTTGTTTAAAGCTCTCTAACACACTCACACACTCACACACACTCTCACACACACACTCACACACACTCTCACAAAGATCCCCCGTATAGCCTTAACAGACTGTAGGGGCAAGTGCTGTTAGCGAGCACCTATGAAGGCCGGAACGGTACACGAGGGGGTGGGTGGCCAGCACCACGCCCGACCGCCTTTGTCTCCCTCGTGGCGATGTTTACACACCGCACCAGGTACTCATTTAAGGCTGAGTCGACCTAGGGGAGGCCCAGGACCGGTTCAGATAATCGTCACTGGTGTCAGCTGTGAGCGGGAATCGAACCCGGGTCGCCAGGTTCATAGCGCAGCGCGCTAACCGCCACACTCACACACACTCACTCACACACACTCACACACTCCCCGAGTGTTTGTTTAAAGCTCTCTAACACACTCACACACACTCACACACACACTCACACACTCCCCGAGTGTTTGTTTAAAGCTCTCTAACACACTCACACACTCACACACACACACACTCACACACACTCACACTCACTCACACACACTCACACACACTCACACACTCCCCGAGTGTTTGTTTAAAGCTCTCTAACACACACACACACTCACACACACTCACACACACTCACACACACTCACACACTCACACACACGCTCACACACACTCACACACACTCACTCACACGCACTCACACACACTCACACACACTCACACGCACACACTCACACACACTCACACACACGCACTAACACACACTCACACACACTCACACACACTCACACGCACACACTCACACACACTCACTCACACGCACTCACACACACTCACACACACTCACACACACTCACACGCACACACTCACACACACTCCCCGAGTGTTGGTGTGCGGGATTAAAAGCCCGACCGCGTGTTGTGCCCGCGCGCCTTGCGCGATTACCTGGGCGCGTAGCAACACCAATAACACCACAACCACCACCACAACCACCACAACCACCACCGCCACCACAACCACCAACACCACCACCACCAACACCACCAAAACAACCAACACCACCAAAACCACCCAACCACAACACCACCAAAACAACCAACACCACCAAAACCACCAAACCACAACAAAACCACCAACACCACCAACACCACCAACACCGCCATCACCACCAACACCACCAAACCCACCAACACCACCAAATCCACCAAACTACCAAAACCACCAAATCCACCAAACCACAAACGCCACCGAAACCACCAAAACCACCAAATCTATTAAACCACCAAGCCACCAAATCCACCAAACCACCAACGCCACCACATCCACCAAACCACCGTCACCACCAAAACCACCAAACCAACAAAACTACAACACCACCAACACCACCAAACCGAACAACACCACCACATCCACCAAACCACCAAATCCACCAAAACCACCAATACCACCAAATCCACCAAAACCACCAAAACCACAAAACCACAACACCACCAACACCACCAAAACCACCAAAACCACAAAACTAACAAAACCACCAACACCACAAGTGGGGAGCGGTGGTGTAGCGGTTCGCGCTACGCTGCGCTACGAACCCAACGACCCGGGTTCGATTCCCGCTCACGGCCAACACCAGTGGCGATTATCTGAACCGGTGCTGGGCCTCCCCAAGGTCGACTCAGCCTCAAATGTGTACCTTGTGTTGTGTGAAAACTTTGTCACTGGGGGAGACAAAGGCGGCCGGGCATGTGCCACGGCGCCGGCCTTCAACAACAACAACAACCGCCATTCGCCACTAAGTGGCGGTGACGTCACCACGACGCTTGTGCCAGGCCAAGTGCACCTTGAGGCCACGTGAAATGTCGAACGCCCGCTGGCAGGAGGTCACGGGGCAGACCCAGCAGGTGCCACGGGTCGACTGACCGAGATGACTGGCTGATGCACCACCTGTGCCCCCTACTGTGCCAACTTGCTGTGCTTTAGCCACAGACAGTCTTTGCGCGTGCGTGTGCGACGAGTGGGTGAGGGTTGATCAATTGCCTCTGTTCCGTGCTGAGACTGTGGGATGTGTTACCAGGGCGTTCATCAATACAAGTGTGCGCGCGTGCGCGTGCGCGTAGTTATATTCTGCCCTCGGAGAATCACTTGCTTTGAATTGTCGCCCGGCACGATTGAATCACAACGGCACAAACTCGTGCCATTCTGCCACAGTAACAACAACAACAAAAGAGACAAAGGTCCCCCGTATAGCCTCAGCAGACTGGTGGGGCAAGTGCTGTTTTGCGAGCGCCTTTGAAAGTCGGCACGGCGGCACACGAGGGGGTGGGGGGCTGCCAGCAACCACCCCCTACCGCCTTTGTCTCCCGCAGTGGCGATGTTCACTACACACCGCACCAAGTGCTGTATTCATTTGAGGCTGAGTCGACCTTGGGGAGGCCCAGGACAGGAACAGATCATCGTGACTGAGTGTTGGCCGTGAGCGGAAATCGAACCCGGGTCGCCGGGTTCGTAGCGCAGCGCGCGAACCGCTGCACCACCGCTCCCCACTCATACGCTCACACCCACTCGCTCACACGCTCGCTCACCCACTCACTCACACGCTCGCTCGCCCACCCACTCACACGCTCGCTCACCCACTCATTCACCCACTCATCCACCCACTCACCCACCCACTCACACACCCACCCACCCACTCTCTCTCACCCACCCACTCACACACTCACGCACCCACCCACTCACACACTCACCCACCCACTCTCTCTCACCCACCCACTCACACACTCACCCACCCACTCTCTTTCACCCACCCACTCACACACTCACCCACCCACTCTCTCTCACCCACCCACTCACACACTCACCCACCCACCCACCCACTCACACACTCACCCACCCACTCTCTCTCACCCACCCACTCACACACTCACCCACCCACCCACTCACACACTCACCCACCCACTCTCTCTCACCCACCCACTCACACACTCACCCACCCACCCACTCACACACTCACCCACCCACTCTCTCTCACCCACCCACTCACACACTCACCCACCCACTCTCTCTCACCCACCCACTCACACACTCACCCACCCACCCACTCACTCACCCACCCACCCACTCACTCACTCACTCACCCACCCACCCACTCACCCACCCACCCACCCACCCACCCACTCTCTCTCACCCACCCACTCACACACTCACCCACCCATCCACTCACACACTCACCCACCCACTCACTCACCCACTCACTCACCCACCCACCCACCCACTCACTCACCCACTCACTCACTCACCCACCCACCCCCCACCCACCCACTCACACACTCACCCACCCACTCACACACTCACCCACCCACTCTCTCACCCACTCACCCACCCACTCACTCACCCACCCACTCACTCACCCACCTACTCACTCACCCACCAGCCCCCCCCACCCACCCACTCTCTCACACGCGCGCAGACGCCGACGCAGAAAGACTCCCGGGGGCTCAGGGAATGGACCCCACAGGCCGCCTCGTTGCTGCTGCTGCTGCTACAGCTGCTGCTGCTACAGCTGCTGCTGCTACAGCTGCTGCTACAGCTGCTGCTGCTGCTGCTGCTGCTGCTGCTACAGCTGCTGCTGCTGCTACAGCTGCTGCTGCTACTGCTACAGCTGCTGCTGCTACAGCTGCTGCTGCTGCTACAGCTGCTGCTGCTGCAGCTGCTGCTGCTGCTACAGCTGCTGCTGCTACAGCTGCTGCTGCTGCTACAGCTGCTGCTGCTACAGCTGCTGCTGCTGCTGCTACAGCTGCTGCTGCTGCTACAGCTGCTGCTGCTACAGCTGCTGCTGCTGCTGCTACAGCTGCTGCTGCTGCTGCTACAGCTGCTGCTGCTGCGACAGCTGCTGCTGCTGCTGCTGCTGCTACAGCTGCTGCTGCTGCTACAGCTGCTGCTTCTGCTACAGCTCCAGCTGCTGCTGCTGCTCCTACAGCTGCTGCTGCTGCTGCTGCGACAGCTACTGCTACAGCTGCTGCTACAGCTACTGCTGCTGCTGCTACAGATACTGCTGCTGCTGCAGCTGCTGCTACAGCTGCTGCTACAGCTACTGCTGCTGCTGCTACAGATACTGCTGCTGCTGTAGCTACTGCTACAGCTGCTGCTACAGCTACTGCTGCTGCTGCTACAGCTGCTGCTGCTGCGACAGCTGCTGCTACAGCAGCTGCTACAGCTACTGCTGCTGCTACAGATACTGCTGCTGCTACAGCTGCTGCTGTTGCTACTACAGCTGCTGCGAGAGTCGTGCCACCCACTCACTGAGCACGCAGAGCCACCCACCCACTGGGCACACAGAGCCATGCCCTGGGGTGGGGTGGGGGTTGGTGGCACAGATGTGGGCTGCTGCTGCTGCTGCTAAAGTCGAGTTAATCTCGAAGCGCGGATTACG
This sequence comes from Lethenteron reissneri, assembly GCF_015708825.2. Lineage (NCBI taxonomy): Eukaryota > Metazoa > Chordata > Hyperoartia > Petromyzontiformes > Petromyzontidae > Lethenteron > Lethenteron reissneri. Next base: position 260,048 of record NC_083802.1, read on the forward strand.
TGTTGAGCCATTCCAGATCGTTTCAACACCTGCAGAGTCACACAGCACAGGCAAAGGTCCCCCGTGTAGCCTTTAACAGACTTGGGGCAAGTGCTGTTAGCGAGTAGCAGCAGCAGCGCCTTTGAAGGAAACAAAGACAAAGATCCCCTGTGTAGCCTCTAACAGACTCGGGGCAAGTGCTGTTAGCGAGTAGCAGCAGCAGCTATGAAGTAGACAAAGATCCCCCGTGTAGCCTCTAACAGACTGTCGGGGCAAGTGCTGTTAGCGAGTAGCAGCAGCAGCGCCTATGAAGGATACAAAGACAAAGGTCCCCCGTGTAGCCTCTAACAGACTCGGGGCAAGTGCTGTTAGCGAGTAGCAGCAGCAGCTATGAAGTAGACAAAGATCCCCCGTGTAGCCTCTAACAGACTGTCGGGGCAAGTGCTGTTAGCGAGTAGCAGCAGCAGCGCCTATGAAGGATACAAAGACAAAGGTCCCCCGTGTAGCCTCTAACAGACTGTCGGGGCAAGTGCTGTTAGCGAGTAGCAGCAGCGCCTATGAAGGAGACAAAGACAAAGATCCCCCGTGTAGCCTCTAACAGACTCGGGGCAAGTGCTGTTAGCGAGTAGCAGCAGCAGCTATGAAGGAGACAAAGACAAAGGTCCCCCGTGTAACCTCTAACAGACTGTCGGGGCAAGTGCTGTTATTGAGTAGCAGCAGCGCCTATGAAGGAGACAAAGATCCCCCGTGCAGCCTCTAATTGACTCGGGGCAAGTGCTGTTAGCGAGTAGCAGCAGCAGCGCCTACTTTGACCGACACTGTGGGAGTGTAGTGGTGGTATTGACGTGCGCCGGCAGTGATGGATCACGGGGCGCGGGGTTGGGCACGCGATGTGGGCGTGGCATGGACGCGCGCGCCGGTGGTGAGGCGCGCTCACACAAGCTGGGAAAAGAGGATCGTAGCGAGTGTGCAGTGATTGGTCAGATAAGTGGGTACTCTCAGCGACGTCCGCAGGAGGGGTATAAAGGGGGACGCGCGAGAGCACTCGTGGTCAGTGTTAACCAGTTGAAGACCGAAGACGGGGTGGAGGAGGTAGGGGCCCTGTGTGGCTCGGAGCCGAGACTGGGGGGACCGTAGTCCGACGCCCGTGTGGGTCGGGACGGTGGTACCCAGAGCCGAGACGGGCACCCCGGCTGGGTGTGTCCCGGAAGGCTACAGGGCGTAAGAGCCCGTGTCAGTACAGCTGAGTGGGTGTTGGTCACCCGTGTAGCTGAGTGGGTGTTAGTCACCCGTGTAGCTGAGTGGGTGTTGGTCACCCGTGTAGCTGAGTGGGTGTTAGTCACCCGTGTAGCTGAGTGGGTGTTGGTCACCCGTGTAGCTAAGTGGGTGTTGGTCACCCGTGTAACGAAGTTGTAGCTGAGTGGGTGTCCGTCACCCGTGTAGCTAAGTGGGTGTTGGTCACCCGTGTAACGAAGTAGGGTGTTAGTCATCCGTGTAACTACAAGTTGGCGAAAATAAAGAGTGTGCTACCCGTGAAGTCGTCTCCTGCCGAGTTACTACTTTACAACTGGCGTCAGAAGTAAACCTGTCTTCAAGGAGAATGGACACAAGGAAGACTTCTCGTTCCCACGTGCAAGACCGGGGAGACGACGACGTACCGGTGATACCACCCTCGGGAGGAGAGGACGAGGAGTTGCCGCCGATGCAGCACTTCGCGGAAATGGCCGATGCTCCGCCCGCCTCCGACACCAGCCTGCAGGACGCACACTCCCGCCTGGCGGAGTTGCTGCTCGCCGCCGCTGCGATCTTGGCGGAGATCTCCGTTCCAGCGGCCGGTGGAACGCCTGCGGGGTTGGAAGAGGCGGCGCGGCTGGAGGGTTCCCGCCATAAGGCGTTTCGCGCCAAAAGTTTGAGAGTTGGCGCCATTTTTGAGGGTCCGCCTCCGGTTGGCGGGAAACGCGGACACCACGTGGCCAGAGGTCTCCACACAGCGCAGCCCGCGTCATCGGCGAGCGCCGGAGCTCTCCATTTTGCGCCTGCAGAGGGAGCCGACATTTTCTACAACCACAGCGGCGCGCGGGAAAATCGTTCCAACGACGACGACGACGATCGAGTTCTCCAGCAACGATTGCCCGCGCTGTCGGTGTTCAAGGCGGACGGGGGCGACTGGGGAGCCTTCCAGCGACGGTTCATCGCGCATCAAGAAATGTCGGGGTGGTCCGACACCACTGCCCTGCGCGCGCTGCCAGCGATGCTCGACGACGACGCGCTTGCGGCCTTCACGTCTGCCCCGAGGTCGTCCCGCTCAACGCTCCAGGCCGCGCTGCACCTGTTGGCCAAGGTGTTCGGGCCGCCCTCGACCTGTCGCCACCAGTTCTACGATCGGCGGAAGGTGGTTGGAGAAACAACGCTCGCCTATCGCACGGCGCTGCTCGCCCTGGCGGATTCAGCTTTTCCCCGCATGGACAAGGAGGGGAAGGACGCCATGGTGACGGAGCAGCTGCTGGCGCTGGCTCACGGATTGGGAGTTCCCATTAATACGGCGGACGAGATGGACATCTGCTCCCTGGGGATTGCCACGAGTATCCACGCTTACGAGGTCCTACAGCGGAAGCCGACGGTCGTCTGCGCATCGGTGGAGAACGGGGCACCGGCCGCCACGATCATCGGACCTCAGCCTGCTGTGCCTCGGGAGGAGGCCTTCGCTGGTTCGAGGCCGGGGGAGTGGAGAACGGGAGGTCGTTCGCCCACACGCTCCTCCCGCAAGCTGGAGCAACCGAAACCTACGACGTCCCTCGTCGTCTGCTACAACTGCGGCCTTCGGGGCCACGTCGCGTCCGGGTGCCGGGCCCCGCGTCAACGCACCGCGGGACCACGTCCGGACGACGACCAGGGACTCAAGACATCCCAACTGAACCCGGCAAGTCGCGGCACCTCACACGTTCGGTCCACACGCACGGCACGTTCGGGTCGCCGCTTAGCGGTGGGGGGACCGTGTATGGGCGCCGGGGGTTCGGTTCGGCGAGAGGGGTCCGCGTACGGCCCGAAGGCAGTCGAGTGGTCCGAATTGGCCCACAGGATTGTGGCTGCGTCGGCCGGGTCGTCCGTGGTAACGGGGTACATTGACGGGGTTGAGGTCCGGGTGCTCGTGGACACGGGTGCGTCGGCCACTATTATTTCGGACCTTATTTATAATATTCTTCCCGTACAATGTCGACCACTTCTGCCGGTGGACGTACCATTTTACGCGGCAAACGGGGGATCTTTGGGAATCATCGGCCAGATTCGGGCGAATATTTGTATTGGCGACATTAAATTGGCGGGTCCTATTTTTGTATCATCATCGTTGGCCGTTCCTTGTCTACTAGGCACGGACTTTCTGTCTAAAATGCCCATAAAAATTCTCATAGACCAGGCCTGCATTGAGCTTCCGTCGGGTCGGCGGGTTGAGTTTTTGAAGAGTCCAAATAAGATACGCACGGCTTGTGCGACGGTGCAGGCGCTGGCAACCCGGACTGTACGGGTGCCCCCGGGATCGCAAATGTTGGTACCCCTTCGGTTGAGAAAACCCCTTGGGGCGGATGCGGGGGCGCAGGGAGTTCTATTGGGGCCGTCTAACAGGGCTAAAGGGGACCTCGACTTAGCGGTGGCCCAGACCATGGTGAGAGGGGACAGTGAGCCGTTCGTTGTGGTCCTGAATACGGGGTCGCGGCCGGCCGTGATTACGCAGGGAACGGTGCTCGCTCACGCCGCGCCGCTACCCGTCGAGGAACAGCTCGTTGCTCACGCCGATTCGCATGTCGATACGCATCCCCAAAGTGAGGAGGGGACGGAGTGGTTGGACTCGTTGTGTGCCGGGTCCAGTACCTTGTCCAGTGTGCAGTTGGGTGCATTGAGGGGCTTGCTGCTCGAGTTCGCTGACGTGTTTAGCAGGCACAAGTACGACATTGGCTGCACAGACCTGTTGCGCCACCACATAGAGACTGGGGACGCGGCCCCTATTCGACAGAATCCCTTCCGGCTCAGTCCAGCCGAGAAGGAGCATGTGCAGTCGGCAGTAAATGACATGTTGGCGGCCGACATCATTGCGCCCTCTTCCAGTCCGTGGGGTGCTCCTATCGTCTTGGTTAAAAAACAGGATGGATCCCTGCGGTTCTGTGTTGATTTCCGCCGCCTAAACAAAATATCAATGGCCGATGCGTATCCGCTCCCCAGGATGGATGAGTCGCTGGATGCCTTGGCAGGAGCACAGTTTTTTTCGACGCTCGATTTGCTTTCGGGATTTTGGCAATTGCCCCTCGATGACGAATCAAAACCTAAAACCGCTTTCCGGACACCGGGAGGCCTATTTGAGTTCAACCGATTGCCCATGGGTTTACATTCCGCTCCTGCCACGTTCCAGAGGCTCATGGAATTGGTTTTGTCAGGCCTTCAATGGGACACCTGTTTGATTTACCTCGATGATATCATCGTTTTCAGCCGAACTTTTGAGGAGCACCTCCAGCGACTGAGGGCAGTGTTTCTCAGGATGCGTTCCGCGAAGCTTAAATTTAAACCGGCTAAATGTTTTCTGCTTCGGGAATCGGTCAGGTATTTGGGCCATATCGTTAGCCGGTCGGGGATCTCGACGGACCCTGCTAAGACGCAATGCGTCGGCTCATGGCCAACACCGACCTCTGTTACTGAAGTCCGCAGCTTCATAGGATTTGCCTCCTATTACCGTCGTTTTGTCAAACAGTTTGCCACCATAGCCAGGCCCCTGCACGCCTTGACGGCTAAAGGGGTGCGGTTTCACTGGGGGCCGGAGGAGGAGGCCGCGTTCTGCTCCCTTCGTGACGCCTTGGTGCAGGCTCCCCCCTTGTGTTACCCCGATTTCACGCAACCGTTTGTGCTCGACACGGATGCCAGTAACACGGGTATCGGGGGAGTGCTCTCACAGGTGGTCGGGGGGGTCGAACGGGTGGTCGCCTACGGTAGCAGGGTTCTGTCCCCCGCGGAACAACGCTACTGCGTGACACGGCGTGAATTGCTGGCGATTGTGTTTTTATACAGCAATTCAGGCCGTATCTGTATGGCCGTCACTTTACGGTTCGCACGGACCATGCGGCTCTCCAATACGCTATGCGGGTGGCGCAGCCATCCGGCCAATTGTCCCGATGGTTGGAGGTCCTTCAGGACTACCAATTCACGACGATTTACCGCAAGGGGTTGCGCCACTCGAATGCGGATGCATTGTCACGGTTGCCGACGCGTACGGAATGCGCATGTCAGTTGGGATCGGCGCGGTGTAAACCTTCTGTCGATGTCCCCGCGGAAGTGGTGCTAGCCGCCACGGATACTACGGGGGTCGACGCCCCCACGGGGAGGGACTCGCTGTTAGCATTGCCTCTCATCGAGTGGGGCCGTCTGCAAATGGCCGACAGCTCCCTACTCGCGCTACGTCGGAAGGTTAACGTTCCCGAGGGCGGGGAAACGCGGGTCGGTTCCTGGGTGTGCAGACAGGGCCTCTTGATGAAGTGGGACTCCATGTCCCGGCGTCACATGCTTGTGGTGCCGGTTGCTGTACGGGGTAAGGTCGTCCTGGCTGCCCATGAACGACTCATGCATCTGGGGTTTCACAAAACGCTCGCCCTCATTCAGCGAGACTACTATTGGCCTGGGATGGTCAGTGACGTGGCGAACATTCTTAAGGGGTGTGTAGGGTGCGCTAAAAGAAAACCGCCACCAATAGCGGCTAATCCACCGCTTCAATCCATTCAAGTTTCGCGCACGAACGAATTGGTCGCGCTAGACATCTTGGGGCCCTTTCCCACTACACCTCGGGGAAATAAGTTCCTGCTGGTTGGCGTAGAGTACTTCACCCGCTGGCCCATGGCGTGGCCACTCGCCAACCAGTCGGCTGCGGCAGTGGCGGACGCCTTTGTCCAAGGTTACGTTTTGGACAAAGGCGCCCCCGAACGCTTGCTGACGGATCAAGGGAAAAACTTTTCGAGTGTTTTGTTGCGCGAGGTGTGCGACCTGTTGGGTACAAAGAAAGTACGTACCTCCCCGTACCACCCGCAGACTGACGGTATGGTTGAACGTCTGAACAGGACGATTACGTCTATGCTGTGCCAACAGGTATGCGACGACCAGGTGGATTGGGACTTACAGGTACCGGGGGTACTAGCGGCCTATCGGATGGCACCCCATGCGGCGACGGGGTTTTCTCCATTTTTTCTGATGTATGGGCGGGAGGCTGATCCGGCCATGGACGTCCAACTGGGGATTTCACAGCCACGTGCGAAATCAAAATTGGCAGACCACATTAAGTTTAACATCGCCAAATTGGCTGAGGCGCGAGAGGCTGCGAGATTGAATTCACGCTCTCGGCAGATCGCGAACGAGCGATTGCATGAACGGAAGGTGCATACGCACAATTGGGAACCGGGCGATAAGGCCTGGCTGCATTGTCCACACGCACCGTTGGCTACGTCCCCCAAACTGTTGAGACCATGGAGGGGACCGGTGGAAATTGTGCGGGTTGCACGACCCCAGAGTATACAGATTAAATGGGGAAAACGCCGTTGGTACGTGCACTCCTCCCGACTGAAACCCTACGCGGCGCCGCGTGACCCCGGGTTGTGCCGTGACGACCGAGCGTGTGATGTGACCGTCGACTCGGGGAGGGATGTGTCGCAGGTTGATCCTCACGTGTCTCCACCTGACCCACCCCCAGGTGTCTCGGACCTGACGGCTGTTGACCGTCGGGAACCGGAACCCCGCGGCTCGCACGGAGCCCCGATGCCTGGCCCATGCCTTCCTGAACTGCCGGCGCCGCCGGATGGCCAACTGCGTCCTGTGCCGTACGACGGTCCGGCAAGGCGGACTCGGGCAAGGACGCAACACTTTTCATGAAAAAAAAAAAGGAAAAAAAAATGTTTTTCTTTTTTTTTGTTAAAGCCCGACTTCGTTGCCGGCTTCCCCCTCTGCCGGGGTAATGTCCCGTTCAAGGGACGCTCGGACATTGGGACGCTGCATGAGTCGGAGAGAAAAGAAGAGAAAATGATTAAAGAAATTTTTTTATTGTTACTCTTTCCGCATACACAGTATCGTTGCCATTCGCCGGATTGTGCATGTTGTTCTTGTTGCGGGTGTGGCGGTTGCTGGGTTTTGCGGATTGCGGTGTTCATGTTGTGTTGTTAGGGTTTGTGTTATGTTACGGGGCACACGTGGGGGTGAAGGGGTGTTGTATGTTTTATTAGCAGCCGGGTCGGCTGCGAGCTATGTGGTAGGGGGTGATGTAGTGGTGGTATTGACGTGCGCCGGCAGTGATGGATCACGGGGCGCGGGGTTGGGCACGCGATGTGGGCGTGGCATGGACGCGCGCGCCGGTGGTGAGGCGCGCTCACACAAGCTGGGAAAAGAGGATCGTAGCGAGTGTGCAGTGATTGGTCAGATAAGTGGGTACTCTCAGCGACGTCCGCAGGAGGGGTATAAAGGGGGACGCGCGAGAGCACTCGTGGTCAGTGTTAACCAGTTGAAGACCGAAGACGGGGTGGAGGAGGTAGGGGCCCTGTGTGGCTCGGAGCCGAGACTGGGGGGACCGTAGTCCGACGCCCGTGTGGGTCGGGACGGTGGTACCCAGAGCCGAGACGGGCACCCCGGCTGGGTGTGTCCCGGAAGGCTACAGGGCGTAAGAGCCCGTGTCAGTACAGCTGAGTGGGTGTTGGTCACCCGTGTAGCTGAGTGGGTGTTAGTCACCCGTGTAGCTGAGTGGGTGTTGGTCACCCGTGTAGCTGAGTGGGTGTTAGTCACCCGTGTAGCTGAGTGGGTGTTGGTCACCCGTGTAGCTAAGTGGGTGTTGGTCACCCGTGTAACGAAGTTGTAGCTGAGTGGGTGTCCGTCACCCGTGTAGCTAAGTGGGTGTTGGTCACCCGTGTAACGAAGTAGGGTGTTAGTCATCCGTGTAACTACAAGTTGGCGAAAATAAAGAGTGTGCTACCCGTGAAGTCGTCTCCTGCCGAGTTACTACTTTACAGGAGCACACGATGTGGGTGAGTGATGGGTTGGGGGGGGTGGAGGTTGGCCATCAACACCCACGCCCGGCCGCCTTTGTCTCCCTCGGCGCCGCCACGAGGCCCAGGGGGCGTGTCACGAGGCCAGGGGGCGTGTCACGAGGCCAGGGGGCGTGTCACGAGGCCAGGGGGCGTGTCACGGGGCCCAGGGGGCGTGTCACGGGGCCAGGGGGCATGTCACGGGACCCAGGGGGCGTGTCACGAGGCCCAGGGGGCGTGTCACGGGGCCCAGGGGGCGTGTCACGGGACCCAGGGGGCGTGTCACGGGGCCCAGGGGGCGTGTCACGAGGCCCAAGGGGCGTGTCACGGGACCCAGGGGGCGTGTCACGAGGCCCAGGGGGCGTGTCACGGGGCCCAGGGGGCGTGTCACGAGGCCCAAGGGGCGTGTCACGGGACCCAGGGGGCGTGTCACGAGGCCCAGGGGGCGTGTCACGGGGCCCAAGGGGCGTGTCACGGGACCCAGGGGGCGTGTCACGAGGCCCAGGGGGCGTGTCACGGGGCCCAGGGGGCGTGTCACGGGGTCCAAGGGGCGTGTCACGGGGCCCAGGGGGCGTGTCACGAGGCCCAGGGGGCGTGTCACGAGGCCCAGGGGGCGTGTCACGAGGCCCAGGGGGCGTGTCACGGGGCCCAAGGGCGTGTCACGGGACCCAGGGGGCGTGTCACGAGGCCCAGGGGGCGTGTCACGGGGCCCAGGGGGCGTGTCACGAGGCCCAGGGGGCGTGTCACGAGGCCCAGGGGGCGTGTCACGAGGCCCAGGGGGCGTGTCACGGGGCCCAGGGGGCGTGTCACGGGGCCCAAGGGGCGTGTCACGGGACCCAGGGGGCGTGTCACGAGGCCCAGGGGGCGTGTCACGGGGCCCAGGGGGGCGTGTCACGGGGCCCAGGGGGCGTGTCACGGGGCCCAGGGGGCGTGTCACGAGGCCCAGGGGGCGTGTCACGGGGCCCAGGGGGCGTGTCACGGGGCCCAGGGGGCGTGTCACGGGACCCAGGGGGCGTGTCACGAGACCCAGGGGGCGTGTCACAAGACCCAGGGGGCGTGTCACGGGGCCCAAGGGGCGTGTCACGGGGCCCAGGGGGCGTGTCACGAGGCCCAGGGGGCGTGTCACGGGGCCCAGGGGGCGTGTCACGAGACCCAGGGGGCGTGTCACGGGGCCCAGGGGGCGTGTCACGAGGCCCAGGGGGCGTGTCACGGGACCCAGGGGGCGTGTCACGGGGCCCAGGGGGCGTGTCACGGGACCCAGGGGGCGTGTCACGGGACCCAGGGGGCGTGTCACGAGGCCCAGGGGGCGTGTCACGAGGCCCAGGGGGCGTGTCACGGGGCCCAAGGGGCGTGTCACGGGGCCCAGGGGGCGTGTCACGAGGCCCAGGGGGCGTGTCACGGGGCCCAGGGGGCGTGTCACGAGACCCAGGGGGCGTGTCACCAGGCCCAGGGGGCGTGTCACGAGGCCCAGGGGGCGTGTCACGGGACCTAGGGGGCGTGTCACGGGGCCCAAGGGGCGTGTCACGGGACCCAGGGGGCGTGTCACGGGACCCAGGGGGCGTGTCACGAGGCCCAGGGGGCGTGTCACGAGGCCCAGGGGGCGTGTCACGGGGCCCAGGGGGCGTGTCACGAGACCCAGGGGGCGTGTCACGAGGCCCAGGGGGCGTGTCACGGGGCCCAGGGGGCGTGTCACGGGGCCCAGGGGGCTTGTCACGGGGCCCAGGGGGCGTGTCACGAGGCCAGGGGGCATGTCACGAGGCCAGGGGACGTGTCACGGGGCCCAGGGGGCGTGTCACGGGACCCAGGGGGCGTGTCACGGGGCCCAGGGGGCGTGTCACGGGACCCAGGGGGCGTGTCACGGGACCCAGGGGGCGTGTCACGAGGCCCAGGGGGCGTGTCACGAGGCCCAGGGGGCGTGTCACGAGGCCCAGGGGGCGTGTCACGAGACCCAGGGGGCGTGTCACGAGGCCCAGGGGGCGTGTCACGGGGCCCAGGGGGCGTGTCACGGGGCCCAGGGGGCGTGTCACGGGGCCCAGGGGGCGTGTCACGAGGCCAGGGGGCGTGTCACGAGGCCAGGGGACGTGTCACTGGGCCCAGGGGGCGTGTCACGAGGCCCAGGGGGCGTGTCACGGGGCCCAGGGGGCGTGTCACGGGGCCCAGGGGGCGTGTCACGGGGCCCAGGGGGCGTGTCACGAGGCCAGGGGGCGTGTCACGAGGCCAGGGGGCGTGTCACGGGGCCCAGGGGGCGTGTCACGAGGCCCAGGGGGCGTGTCACGAGGCCAGGGGGCGTGTCACGGGGCCCAGGGGGCGTGTCACGAGGCCAGGGGGCGTGTCACGAGGCCCAGGGGGCGTGTCACGAGGCCCAGGGGGCGTGTCACGAGGCCAGGGGGCGTGTCACGAGGCCAGGGGGCGTGTCACGGGGCCCAGGGGGCGTGTCACGGGGCCCAGGGGGCGTGTCACGAGGCCAGGGGGCGTGTCACGAGGCCAGGGGACGTGTCACGGGGCCAGGGGGCGTGTCACGAGGCCCAGGGGGCGTGTCACGAGGCCCAGGGGGCGTGTCACGGGGCCCAGGGGGCGTGTCACGGGGCCCAGGGGGCGTGTCACGAGGCCAGGGGGCGTGTCACGAGGCCAGGGGACGTGTCACGGGGCCCAGGGGGCGTGTCACGAGGCCCAGGGGGCGTGTCACGAGGCCCAGGGGGCGTGTCACGAGGCCCAGGGGGCGTGTCACGGGGCCAGGGGGCGTGTCACGAGGCCCAGGGGGCGTGTCACGGGGCCCAGGGGGCGTGTCACGAGGCCAGGGGGCGTGTCACGAGGCCGAGGGGGGCGTGTCACGAGGCCTAGGGGGCGTGTCACGGGGCCCAGGGGGCGTGTCACGAGGCCCAGGGGGCGTGTCACGAGGCCTAGGGGGCGTGTCATGGGGCCCAGGGGGCGTGTCACGAGGCCCAGGGGGCGTGTCACGAGGCCTAGGGGGCGTGTCACGGGGCCCAGGGGGCGTGTCACGGGGCCCAGGGGGCGTGTCACGGGGCCCAGGGGGCGTGTCACGAGGCCCAGGGGGCGTGTCACGGGGCCCAGGGGGCGTGTCACGGGGCCCAGGGGGCGTGTCACGAGGCCAGGGGGCGTGTCACGAGGCCAGGGGACGTGTCACGGGCCCAGGGGGCGTGTCACGAGGCCCAGGGGGCGTGTCACGAGGCCCAGGGGGCGTGTCACGAGGCCCAGGGGGCGTGTCACGGGCCCAGGGGGCGTGTCACGAGGCCCAGGGGGCGTGTCACGAGGCCCAGGGGGCGTGTCACGGGGCCCAGGGGGCGTGTCACGGGGCCCAGGGGGCGTGTCACGGGGCCCAGGGGGCGTGTCACTAGGCCAGGGGACGTGTCACGGGGCCCAGGGGGCGTGTCACGAGGCCCAGGGGGCGTGTCACGGGGCCCAGGGGGCGTGTCACGAGGCCCAGGGGGCGTGTCACGGGACCCAGGGGGCGTGTCACGGGGCCCAGGGGGCGTGTCACGGGGCCCAGGGGGCGTGTCACGGGACCCAGGGGGCGTGTCACGAGGCCCAGGGGGCGTGTCACGGGGCCCAGGGGGCGTGTCACGGGACCCAGGGGGCGTGTCACGAGGCCCAGGGGGCGTGTCACGAGGCCAGGGGGCGTGTCACGAGGCCAGGGGGCGTGTCACGAGGCCCAGGGGGCGTGTCACGGGGCCCAGGGGGCGTGTCACGGGGCCCAGGGGGCGTGTCACGAGGCCAGGGGACGTGTCACGGGGCCCAGGGGGCGTGTCACGAGGCCCAGGGGGCGTGTCACGAGGCCCAGGGGGCGTGTCACGAGGCCCAGGGGGCGTGTCACGGGGCCAGGGGGCGTGTCACGAGGCCCAGGGGGCGTGTCACGGGGCCCAGGGGGCGTGTCACGGGGCCAGGGGGCGTGTCACGAGGCCCAGGGGGCGTGTCACGGGGCCAGGGGGCGTGTCACGAGGCCCAGGGGGCGTGTCACGAGGCCCAGGGGGCGTGTCACGAGGCCAGGGGGCGTGTCACGAGGCCCAGGGGGCGTGTCACGAGGCCCAGGGGGCGTGTCACGAGGCCCAGGGGGCGTGTCACGAGGCCCAGGGGGCGTGTCACGAGGCCTAGGGGGCGTGTCACGGGGCCCAGGGGGCGTGTCACGAGGCCCAGGGGGCGTGTCACGAGGCCCAGGGGGCGTGTCACGAGGCCCAGGGGGCGTGTCACGAGGCCAGGGGGCGTGTCACGAGGCCAGGGGGCGTGTCACGGGGCCCAGGGGGCGTGTCACGGGGCCCAGGGGGCGTGTCACGAGGCCAGGGGACGTGTCACGGGGCCAGGGGGCGTGTCACGAGGCCCAGGGGGCGTGTCACGAGGCCCAGGGGGCGTGTCACGGGGCCCAGGGGGCAGGGCCCGGGGCCCAGGGGGCGTGTCACGAGGCCAGGGGGCGTGTCACGAGGCCAGGGGACGTGTCACGGGGCCCAGGGGGCGTGTCACGAGGCCCAGGGGGCGTGTCACGAGGCCCAGGGGGCGTGTCACGGGGCCCAGGGGGCGTGTCACGGGGCCCAGGGGGCGTGTCACGAGGCCAGGGGACGTGTCACGGGGCCCAGGGGGCGTGTCACGAGGCCCAGGGGGCGTGTCACGGGGCCCAGGGGGCGTGTCACGAGGCCCAGGGGGCGTGTCACGAGGCCCAGGGGGCGTGTCACGAGGCCCAGGGGGCGTGTCACGGGGCCCAGGGGGCGTGTCACGGGACCCAGGGGGCGTGTCACGAGGCCCAGGGGGCGTGTCACGGGGCCCAGGGGGCGTGTCACGAGGCCCAGGGGGCGTGTCACGAGGCCCAGGGGGCGTGTCACGAGGCCCAGGGGGCGTGTCACGAGGCCCAGGGGGCGTGTCACGGGGCCCAAGGGGCGTGTCACGGGACCCAGGGGGCGTGTCACGAGGCCCAGGGGGCGTGTCACGGGGCCCAGGGGGCGTGTCACGGGGCCCAGGGGGCGTGTCACGGGGCCCAGGGGGCGTGTCACGAGGCCCAGGGGGCGTGTCACGGGGCCCAGGGGGCGTGTCACGGGGCCCAGGGGCGTGTCACGGGACCCAGGGGCGTGTCACGAGACCCAGGGGGCGTGTCACAAGACCCAGGGGGCGTGTCACGGGGCCCAGGGGGCGTGTCACGGGGCCCAGGGGGCGTGTCACGAGGCCCAGGGGGCGTGTCACGGGGCCCAGGGGGCGTGTCACGAGACCCAGGGGGCGTGTCACGGGGCCCAGGGGGCGTGTCACGAGGCCCAGGGGGCGTGTCACGGGACCCAGGGGGCGTGTCACGGGGCCCAGGGGGCGTGTCACGGGACCCAGGGGGCGTGTCACGGGACCCAGGGGGCGTGTCACGAGGCCCAGGGGGCGTGTCACGAGGCCCAGGGGGCGTGTCACGGGGCCCCAAGGGGCGTGTCACGGGGCCCAGGGGGCGTGTCACGAGGCCCAGGGGGCGTGTCACGGGGCCCAGGGGGCGTGTCACGAGACCCAGGGGGCGTGTCACCAGGCCCAGGGGGCGTGTCACGAGGCCCAGGGGGCGTGTCACGGGACCTAGGGGGCGTGTCACGGGGCCCAAGGGGCGTGTCACGGGACCCAGGGGGCGTGTCACGGGACCCAGGGGGCGTGTCACGAGGCCCAGGGGGCGTGTCACGAGGCCCAGGGGGCGTGTCACGGGGCCCAGGGGGCGTGTCACGAGACCCAGGGGGCGTGTCACGAGGCCCAGGGGGCGTGTCACGGGGCCCAGGGGGCGTGTCACGGGGCCCAGGGGGCTTGTCACGGGGCCCAGGGGGCGTGTCACGAGGCCAGGGGGCATGTCACGAGGCCAGGGGACGTGTCACGGGGCCCAGGGGGCGTGTCACGGGACCCAGGGGGCGTGTCACGGGGCCCAGGGGGCGTGTCACGGGACCCAGGGGGCGTGTCACGGGACCCAGGGGGCGTGTCACGAGGCCCAGGGGGCGTGTCACGAGGCCCAGGGGGCGTGTCACGAGGCCCAGGGGGCGTGTCACGAGACCCAGGGGGCGTGTCACGAGGCCCAGGGGCGTGTCACGGGGCCCAGGGGGCGTGTCACGGGGCCCAGGGGGCGTGTCACGGGGCCCAGGGGGCGTGTCACGAGGCCAGGGGGCGTTTCACGAGGCCAGGGGACGTGTCACGGGGCCCAGGGGGCGTGTCACGAGGCCCAGGGGGCGTGTCACGGGGCCCAGGGGGCGTGTCACGGGGCCCAGGGGGCGTGTCACGGGGCCCAGGGGGCGTGTCACGAGGCCAGGGGGCGTGTCACGAGGCCAGGGGGCGTGTCACGGGGCCAGGGGGCGTGTCACGAGGCCCAGGGGGCGTGTCACGAGGCCAGGGGGCGTGTCACGGGGCCCAGGGGGCGTGTCACGAGGCCAGGGGGCGTGTCACGAGGCCCAGGGGGCGTGTCACGAGGCCCAGGGGGCGTGTCACGAGGCCAGGGGGCGTGTCACGAGGCCAGGGGGCGTGTCACGGGGCCCAGGGGGCGTGTCACGGGGCCCAGGGGGCGTGTCACGAGGCCAGGGGGCGTGTCACGAGGCCAGGGGGACGTGTCACGGGGCCAGGGGGCGTGTCACGAGGCCCAGGGGGCGTGTCACGAGGCCCAGGGGGCGTGTCACGGGGCCCAGGGGGCGTGTCACGGGGCCCAGGGGGCGTGTCACGAGGCCAGGGGGCGTGTCACGAGGCCAGGGGACGTGTCACGGGGCCCAGGGGGCGTGTCACGAGGCCCAGGGGGCGTGTCACGAGGCCCAGGGGGCGTGTCACGAGGCCCAGGGGGCGTGTCACGGGGCCAGGGGGCGTGTCACGAGGCCCAGGGGGCGTGTCACGGGGCCCAGGGGGCGTGTCACGAGGCCAGGGGGCGTGTCACGAGGCCGAGGGGGCGTGTCACGAGGCCTAGGGGGCGTGTCACGGGGCCCAGGGGGCGTGTCACGAGGCCCAGGGGGCGTGTCACGAGGCCGAGGGGGCGTGTCATGGGGCCCAGGGGGCGTGTCACGAGGCCCAGGGGGCGTGTCACGAGGCCTAGGGGGCGTGTCACGGGGCCCAGGGGGCGTGTCACGGGGCCCAGGGGGCGTGTCACGGGGCCCAGGGGGCGTGTCACGAGGCCCAGGGGGCGTGTCACGGGGCCCAGGGGGCGTGTCACGGGGCCCAGGGGGCGTGTCACGAGGCCAGGGGGCGTGTCACGAGGCCAGGGGACGTGTCACGGGGCCCAGGGGGCGTGTCACGAGGCCCAGGGGGCGTGTCACGAGGCCCAGGGGGCGTGTCACGAGGCCCAGGGGGCGTGTCACGGGCCCAGGGGGCGTGTCACGAGGCCAGGGGCGTGTCACGAGGCCCAGGGGGCGTGTCACGGGCCCAGGGGGCGTGTCACGGGGCCCAGGGGGCGTGTCACGGGGCCCAGGGGGCGTGTCACGGGGCCCAGGGGGCGTGTCACTAGGCCAGGGGACGTGTCACGGGGCCCAGGGGGCGTGTCACGGGGCCCAGGGGGCGTGTCACGGGACCCAGGGGGCGTGTCACGAGGCCCAGGGGGCGTGTCACGGGGCCCAGGGGGCGTGTCACGGGACCCAGGGGGCGTGTCACGAGGCCCAGGGGGCGTGTCACGAGGCCAGGGGGCGTGTCACGAGGCCCAGGGGGCGTGTCACGAGGCCCAGGGGGCGTGTCACGGGGCCCAGGGGGCGTGTCACGGGGCCCAGGGGGCGTGTCACGAGGCCAGGGGACGTGTCACGGGGCCCAGGGGGCGTGTCACGAGGCCCAGGGGGCGTGTCACGAGGCCCAGGGGGCGTGTCACGAGGCCCAGGGGGCGTGTCACGGGGCCAGGGGGCGTGTCACGAGGCCCAGGGGGCGTGTCACGGGGCCCAGGGGGCGTGTCACGAGGCCAGGGGGCGTGTCACGAGGCCCAGGGGGCGTGTCACGGGGCCAGGGGGCGTGTCACGAGGCCCAGGGGGCGTGTCACGAGGCCCAGGGGGCGTGTCACGAGGCCCAGGGGGCGTGTCACGAGGCCAGGGGGCGTGTCACGAGGCCAGGGGGCGTGTCACGGGGCCCAGGGGGCGTGTCACGGGGCCCAGGGGGCGTGTCACGAGGCCAGGGGGCGTGTCACGAGGCCAGGGGACGTGTCACGGGGCCAGGGGGCGTGTCACGAGGCCCAGGGGGCGTGTCACGAGGCCCAGGGGGCGTGTCACGGGGCCCAGGGGGCGTGTCACGGGGCCCAGGGGGCGTGTCACGAGGCCAGGGGGCGTGTCACGAGGCCAGGGGACGTGTCACGGGGCCCAGGGGGCGTGTCACGAGGCCCAGGGGGCGTGTCACGAGGCCCAGGGGGCGTGTCACGAGGCCCAGGGGGCGTGTCACGGGGCCAGGGGGCGTGTCACGAGGCCCAGGGGGCGTGTCACGGGGCCCAGGGGGCGTGTCACGAGGCCAGGGGGCGTGTCACGAGGCCGAGGGGGCGTGTCACGAGGCCTAGGGGGCGTGTCACGGGGCCCAGGGGGCGTGTCACGAGGCCTAGGGGGCGTGTCACGGGCCCAGGGGGCGTGTCACGAGGCCCAGGGGGCGTGTCACGAGGCCTAGGGGGCGTGTCATGGGGCCCAGGGGGCGTGTCACGAGGCCCAGGGGGCGTGTCACGAGGCCTAGGGGGCGTGTCACGGGGCCCAGGGGGCGTGTCACGGGGCCCAGGGGGCGTGTCACGGGGCCCAGGGGGCGTGTCACGAGGCCCAGGGGGCGTGTCACGGGGCCCAGGGGGCGTGTCACGGGGCCCAGGGGGCGTGTCACGAGGCCAGGGGCGTGTCACGAGGCCAGGGGACGTGTCACGGGGCCCAGGGGGCGTGTCACGAGGCCCAGGGGGCGTGTCACGAGGCCCAGGGGGCGTGTCACGAGGCCCAGGGGGCGTGTCACGGGGGGGTGTTCACGATGGCCAGGGGGCGTGTCACGAGGCCCAGGGGGCGTGTCACGAGGCCCAGGGGGCGTGTCACGGGGCCCAGGGGGCGTGTCACGGGGCCCAGGGGGCGTGTCACGGGGCCCAGGGGGCGTGTCACTAGGCCAGGGGACGTGTCACGGGGCCCAGGGGGCGTGTCACGGGGCCCAGGGGGCGTGTCACGGGACCCAGGGGGCGTGTCACGAGGCCCAGGGGGCGTGTCACGGGGCCCAGGGGGCGTGTCACGGGACCCAGGGGGCGTGTCACGAGGCCCAGGGGGCGTGTCACGAGGCCAGGGGGCGTGTCACGAGGCCCAGGGGGCGTGTCACGAGGCCCAGGGGGCGTGTCACGGGGCCCAGGGGGCGTGTCACGGGGCCCAGGGGGCGTGTCACGAGGCCAGGGGACGTGTCACGGGGCCCAGGGGGCGTGTCACGAGGCCCAGGGGGCGTGTCACGAGGCCCAGGGGCGTGTCACGAGGCCCAGGGGGCGTGTCACGGGGCCAGGGGGCGTGTCACGAGGCCCAGGGGGCGTGTCACGGGGCCCAGGGGGCGTGTCACGAGGCCAGGGGGCGTGTCACGAGGCCCAGGGGGCGTGTCACGGGGCCAGGGGGCGTGTCACGAGGCCCAGGGGGCGTGTCACGAGGCCCAGGGGGCGTGTCACGAGGCCAGGGGGCGTGTCACGAGGCCCAGGGGGCGTGTCACGAGGCCCAGGGGGCGTGTCACGAGGCCCAGGGGGCGTGTCACGAGGCCCAGGGGGCGTGTCACGAGGCCTAGGGGGCGTGTCACGGGGCCCAGGGGGCGTGTCACGAGGCCCAGGGGGCGTGTCACGAGGCCCAGGGGGCGTGTCACGAGGCCCAGGGGGCGTGTCACGAGGCCAGGGGGCGTGTCACGAGGCCAGGGGGCGTGTCACGGGGCCCAGGGGGCGTGTCACGGGGCCCAGGGGGCGTGTCACGAGGCCAGGGGACGTGTCACGGGGCCAGGGGGCGTGTCACGAGGCCCAGGGGGCGTGTCACGAGGCCCAGGGGGCGTGTCACGGGGCCCAGGGGGCATGTCACGGGGCCCAGGGGGCGTGTCACGAGGCCAGGGGGCGTGTCACGAGGCCAGGGGACGTGTCACGGGGCCCAGGGGGCGTGTCACGAGGCCCAGGGGGCGTGTCACGAGGCCCAGGGGGCGTGTCACGGGGCCAGGGGGCGTGTCACGAGGCCCAGGGGGCGTGTCACGAGGCCCAGGGGGCGTGTCACGGGGCCCAGGGGGCGTGTCACGGGGCCCAGGGGGCGTGTCACGAGGCCAGGGGACGTGTCACGGGGCCCAGGGGGCGTGTCACGAGGCCCAGGGGGCGTGTCACGAGGCCCAGGGGGCGTGTCACGAGGCCCAGGGGGCGTGTCACGGGGCCAGGGGGCGTGTCACGAGGCCCAGGGGGCGTGTCACGGGGCCCAGGGGGCGTGTCACGAGGCCAGGGGGCGTGTCACGAGGCCCAGGGGGCGTGTCACGGGGCCAGGGGGCGTGTCACGAGGCCCAGGGGGCGTGTCACGGGGCCCAGGGGGCGTGTCACGAGGCCAGGGGGCGTGTCACGAGGCCCAGGGGGCGTGTCACGAGGCCCAGGGGGCGTGTCACGAGGCCTAGGGGCGTGTCACGAGGCCCAGGGGGCGTGTCACGAGGCCCAGGGGGCGTGTCACGAGGCCTAGGGGGCGTGTCACGGGGCCCAGGGGGCGTGTCACGAGGCCCAGGGGGCGTGTCACGAGGCCCAGGGGGCGTGTCACGGGGCCCAGGGGGCGTGTCACGAGGCCCAGGGGGCGTGTCACGAGGCCTAGGGGGCGTGTCACGGGGCCCAGGGGGCGTGTCACGAGGCCGAGGGGGCGTGTCACGAGGCCTAGGGGGCGTGTCACGGGGCCCAGGGGGCGTGTCACGAGGCCTAGGGGGCGTGTCACGGGGCCCAGGGGGCGTGTCACGAGGCCCAGGGGGCGTGTCACGAGGCCTAGGGGGCGTGTCACGGGCCCAGGGGGCGTGTCACGAGGCCGAGGGGGCGTGTCACGAGGCCTAGGGGGCGTGTCACGGGGCCCAGGGGGCGTGTCACGAGGCCCAGGGGGCGTGTCACGAGGCCTAGGGGGCGTGTCACGGGGCCCAGGGGGCGTGTCACGAGGCCCAGGGGGCGTGTCACGAGGCCTAGGGGGCGTGTCACGGGGCCCAGGGGGCGTTGTCACGGGGCCCAGGGGGCGTTGTCACGGGGCCCAGGGGGCGTGTCACGAGGCCCAGGGGGCGTGTCACGGGGCCCAGGGGGCGTGTCACGGGGCCCAGGGGGCGTGTCACGAGGCCAGGGGGCGTGTCACGAGGCCAGGGGACGTGTCACGGGGCCCAGGGGGCGTGTCACGAGGCCCAGGGGGCGTGTCACGAGGCCCAGGGGGCGTGTCACGAGGCCCAGGGGGCGTGTCACGGGGCCCAGGGGGCGTGTCACGAGGCCCAGGGGGCGTGTCACGAGGCCCAGGGGGCGTGTCACGGGCCCAGGGGGCGTGTCACGGGGCCCAGGGGGCGTGTCACGGGGCCCAGGGGGCGTGTCACGGGGCCCAGGGGCGTGTCACTAGGCCAGGGGACGTGTCACGGGGCCCAGGGGGCGTGTCACGAGGCCCAGGGGGCGTGTCACGGGGCCCAGGGGGCGTGTCACGAGGCCCAGGGGGCGTGTCACGGGACCCAGGGGGCGTGTCACGGGGCCCAG
Organism: Lethenteron reissneri; assembly: GCF_015708825.2. Taxonomy (NCBI): domain Eukaryota; kingdom Metazoa; phylum Chordata; class Hyperoartia; order Petromyzontiformes; family Petromyzontidae; genus Lethenteron; species Lethenteron reissneri. The sequence goes on from NC_083802.1 coordinate 279,671, forward strand.
GGGGCGTGTCACGGGGCCCAGGGGGCGTGTCACGGGACCCAGGGGGCGTGTCACGAGGCCCAGGGGGCGTGTCACGGGGCCCAGGGGGCGTGTCACGGGACCCAGGGGGCGTGTCACGAGGCCCAGGGGGCGTGTCACGAGGCCAGGGGACGTGTCACGGGGACCAGGGGGCGTGTCACGAGGCCCAGGGGGCGTGTCACGAGGCCCAGGGGGCGTGTCACGAGGCCAGGGGACGTGTCACGGGGCCCAGGGGGCGTGTCACGAGGCCCAGGGGGCGTGTCACGGGGCCCAGGGGGCGTGTCACGAGACCCAGGGGGCGTGTCACGAGGCCCAGGGGGCGTGTCACGAGGCCTAGGGGCGTGTCACGGGGCTCAGGGGGCGTGTCACGAGGCCGAGGGGGCGTGTCACGAGGCCTAGGGGGCGTGTCACGGGGCCCAGGGGGCGTGTCACGAGGCCCAGGGGGCGTGTCACGAGGCCTAGGGGGCGTGTCACGGGGCCCAGGGGGCGTGTCACGAGGCCCAGGGGGCGTGTCACGAGGCCTAGGGGGCGTGTCACGGGGCCCAGGGGACGTGTCACGGGGCCCAGGGGACGTGTCACGGGGCCCAGGGGACGTGTCACGAGGCCCAGGGGGCGTGTCACGAGGCCCAGGGGACGTGTCACGAGGCCCAGGGGACGTGTCACGGGGCCCAGGGGACGTGTCACGGGGCCCAGGGGGCGTGTCACGGGGTCCAGGGGACGTGTCACGGGGCCCAGGGGGCGTGTCACGGGGTCCAGGGGACGTGTCACGGGGTCCAGGGGACGTGTCACGGGGTCCAGGAGACGTGTCACGGGGTCCAGGGGACGTGTCACGGGGCCCAGGGGACGTGTCACGAGGCCCAGGGGACGTGTCACGAGGCCCAGGGGACGTGTCACGGGGCCCAGGGGGCGTGTCACGGGGTCCAGGGGGCGTGTCACGGGGTCCAGGGGGCGTGTCACGGGGCCCAGGGGGCGTGTCACGGGGCCCAAGGGGCATGTCACGGGGCCCAGGGGGCGTGTCACGGGGCCCAGGGGGCGTGTCACGGGGCACAGGGGGCGTGTCACGGGGCCCAGGGGACGTGTCACGGGGCCCAGGGGGCGTGTCACGGGGTCCAGGGGGCGTGTCACGGGGTCCAGGGGGCGTGTCACGGGGCCCAGGGGGCGTGTCACGGGGTCCAGGGGGCGTGTCACGGGGTCCAGGGGGCGTTTCACGAGGCCCAGGGGGCGTGTCACGGGGTCCAGGGGGCGTGTCACAGGGCCCAGGGGGCGTGTCACGGGGCCCAGGGGACTTGTCACGGGGCCCAGGGGACGTGTCACGGGGCCCAGGGGGCGTGTCACGGGGCCCAGGGGGCGTGTCACGGGGTCCAGGGGGCGTGTCACGGGGCCAGGGGGCGTGTCACGGGGCCCAGGGGGCGTGTCACGGGGTCCAGGGGGCGTGTCACGGGGCCCAGGGGGCGTGTCACGGGGTCCAGGGGGCGTGTCACGGGGCCCAGGGGGCGTGTCACGGGGCCCAGGGGACGTGTCACGGGGCCCAGGGGACGTGTCACGGGGCCCAGGGGGCGTGTCACGGGGTCCAGGGGGCGTGTCACGGGGTCCAGGGGGCGTGTCACGGGGTCCAGGGGGCGTGTCACGGGGCCCAGGGGGCGTGTCACGGGGCCCAGGGGGCGTGTCACGAGGCCAGGGGGCGTGTCGCGTCACGAGGCCGGCATCACCGGGTGACGACTTGCCAGCGCCGGTAACCTGAACCGGTAACCTGAACCGGCAACCTGAACCGGTAACCTGAACCGGCAACCTGAACCGGTAACCTGAACCGGCAACCTGAACCGGTAACCTGAACCGGCAACCTGAACCGGTAACCTGAACCGGCAACCTGAACCGGTAACCTGAACCGGCAACCTGAACCGGTAACCTGAACCGGCAACCTGAACCGGTAACCTGAACCGGCAACCTGAACCGGTAACCTGATCCGGTAACCTGATCCGGTAACCTGAACCGGTAACCTGAACCGGTAACCTGAACCACCAACTACCTGCACCGATAACCTGCACCGGTCCCAGGCACCCTCCGCCGCCGCTGCTTCAGCGGCCGTCTGGAACGCTCTCTTCTCCTTCCGAAATCAGGAGGCGACCGGGAGCTGTGATGCACTTTTACTGGTCGGAACGAAGTGAACCAGCCTACAATAGATTATATCGTCCGTCCGTCCGTCCGATGTCCGATTAGGTGTAATAACATCGCCCCCTACTGCAAACACTTGGCAGGACCCTACAAAAACCTTTAGACTCAGTGAGGCTTTCCTGGCTAAACAAGTGTAACATTCCCTTATAATGCCCTGAGATAGTTTTTAATTAAAACATTTAAATTAAAAATTAACTCACAGCGGCCTAAAGCCTACAACTAGGCCTAAAGCCTGGAACTAGGCCTCAAACTCTCCCTTCGTATCGTACCACCGCCATTTCATTTTATTATAGCCATTCATTTGTTCGTTCCTACCAGCCCACCCCGCAGGGACCTGTTAAATCATCACCCGGGTGGAGAAAATGACGTCGTCGGAACTGCTTTGTGTGCTCGGTTGAATGTCCTTCAGCCGGACTCCGATTCAGTGCGGTCAGCTACGCACGGTGCGAAAGAAGTTCAGCATACACAGACTCGCATCGAGCCCCATGGACTCGTCACACAGAGACCCATAGACTCACACAGAGGCACATAGACTCACACAAAGATCCATAGACTCACACAGAGACCCATAGACTCACACAGAGGCCCATAGACTCACACAGAGACCCATAGACTCACACAGAGATCCATAGACTCACACAGAGACCCATAGACTCACACAGAGGCCCATAGACTCACACAGAGACCCATAGACTCACACAGAGACCCATAGACTCACACAGAGACCCATAGACTCACACAGAGGCCCATAGACTCACACAGAGACCCATAGACTCACACAGAGACCCATAGACTCACACAGAGACCCATAGACTCACACAGAGGCCCATAGACTCACACAGAGATCCATAGACTCACACAGAGACCCATAGACTCACACAGAGGCCCATAGACTCACACAGAGACCCATAGACTCACACAGAGACCCATAGACTCACACAGAGACCCATAGACTCACACAGAGGCCCATAGACTCACACAGAGACCCATAGACTCACACAGAGGCCCATAGACTCACACAGAGACCCATAGACTCACACAGAGACCCATAGACTCACACAGAGGCCCATAGACTCACACAGAGATCCATAGACTCACACAGAGACCCATAGACTCACACAGAGGCCCATAGACTCACACAGAGACCCATAGACTCACACAGAGACCCATAGACTCACACAGAGACCCATAGACTCACACAGAGGCCCATAGACTCACACAGAGACCCATAGACTCACACAGAGACCCATAGACTCACACAGAGACCCATAGACTCACACAGAGGCCCATAGACTCACACAGAGACCCATAGACTCACACAGAGACCCATAGACTCATCACACAGAGACACATAGACTCACACAGAGGCCCATAGACTCATCACACAGAGACCCATAGACTCACACAGAGACCCATAGACTCATCACACAGAGACCCATAGACTCACATAGAGACCCATAGACTCACACAGATGCCCATAGACTCACACAGAGACCCATGGACTCACACAGAGACCCATAGACTCATCACATAGAGACACATAGACTCGCATCGAGACCCATGGACTCATCACACAGAGACCCATAGACTCACACGTAGACCCATAGACTCGCACAGAGACTCATAGACTCGCACAGAGACCCATAGACTCACACAGAGATCCATAGACTCACACGTAGACCCATAGACCCGCAGAGACCCATAGACTCACACAGAGACCCATAGACTCGCACACTAACCCCATAACCACACTAACCCCATAATCACACTAACCCCATAACCACACTAACCCCATAATCACACTAACCCCATAACCACACTAGCCCCATAATCACACTAACCCCATAACCACACTAGCCCCATAACCACACTAGCCCCATAACCACACTAACCCCATAATCACACTAACCCCATAACCACACTAACCCCATAATCACACTAACCCCATAACCACACTAGCCCCATAACCACACTAGCCCCATAACCACACTAACCCCATAATCACACTAACCCCATAACCACACTAACCCCATAACCACACTAACCCTATAACCACACTAACCCTATAACCACACTAACCCCATAATCACACTAACCCCATAATCACACTAACCCTATAACCACACTAACCCCATAATCACACTAACCCCATAACCACACTAACCCCATAACCACACTAACCCTATAACCACACTAACCCTATAACCACACTAACCCCATAATCACACTAACCCCATAATCACACTAACCCTATAACCACACTAACCCCTTAACCACACTAAACCCCATAACCACACTAACCCCATAACTACACTAACCCCATAACCACACTAACCCTATAACCACACTAACCCCATGACCACACTAAACCCCATAACCACACTAACCCTATAACCACACTAACCCTATAACCACACTAACCCCATAACCACACTAAACCCCATAACCACACTAACCCTATAACCACACTAACCCCATAACCACACTAACCCCATAACCACATTAAACCCCATAACCACACTAACCCCATAACCACACTAACCCCATAACCACACTAACCCCATAACCACACTAAACCCCATAACCACAGAACCTCATGATCATCCTCGCCCATTCATCACGTACATACTCTGCACGCGCACTTGCCCCAACGGCCTGTGGAGGCTATACAGGGGGGGGATCTTTGTCTTTGTGCACTGCACACGCAGAGACGCAACTCTAAAACAAACACTGAACTCAGTGAGATACTAAGCAGATGCGACGAGTTACACACCACGCGCACTCTCCTGCCTCTCTCATCTCACTCCACTCCCCTCTCATCTCATCTCACTCCACTCCACTCCCCTCCACGCACTCTCCTGCCTCTCCCCTCTCATCTCACTCCACTCCCCTCCACGCTCTCTCCTGCCTCTCCCCTCTCATCTCACTCTACTCCCCTCCACGCACTCTCCTGCCTCTCCCCTCTCATCTCACTCCACTCCCCTCCACGCACTCTCCTGCCTCTCCCCTCTCATCTCACTCTACTCCCCTCCACGCACTCTCCTGCCTCTCCCCCCCCATCTCACTCCACTCCCCTCCACGCACTCTCCTGCCTCTCCCCTCTCATCTCACTCCACTCCCCTCCACGCTCTCTCCTACCACTCCCCTCTCATCTCACTCCACTCCCCTCCACGATCTCTCCTGCCTCTCCCCTCTCATCTCACTCCACTCCCCTCCACGCACTCTCCTACCTCGCCCCTCTCATCTCACTCCACTCCCCTCCACGATCTCTCCTGCCTCTCCCCTCTCATCTCACTCCACTCCCCTCCACGCACTCTCCTGCCTCTCCCCTCCCATCTCACTCCACTCCCCTCCACGCACTCTCCTGCCTCTCCCCTCTCATCTCACTCCACTCCCCTCCACGCTCTCTCCTACCACTCCCCTCTCATCTCACTCTACTCCCCTCCACGCACTCTCCTGCCTCTCCCCTCTCATCTCACTCCACTCCCCTCCACGCACTCTCCTGCCTCTCCCCTCTCATCTCACTCCACTCCCCTCCACGCTCTCTCCTACCACTCCCCTCCCATCTCACTCTACTCCCCTCCACGCACTCTCCTGCCTCTCCCCTCTCATCTCACTCTGCCCCCCTCCACGCACTCTCCTACCTCGCCCCTCTCATCTCACTCCACTCCCCTCCACGATCTCTCCTGCCTCTCCCCTCTCATCTCACTCCACTCCCCTCCACGCACTCTCCTGCCCCTCTCATCTCACTCTGCCCCCCTCCATGCACTCTCCTGCCCCTCTCATCTCACTCCCCTCCACGCACTCTCCTGCCTCTCACCTCTCATCTCACTCCACTCCCCTCCACGCTCTCTCCTGCCACCACCACCACCACGTGACTGTTCTTTCGTGTTGTGCGCGGTGCGTTTAGCGCCATAGCGCGTGGATTTGTAGCGCTTGTTCTTTTGTGTTGCTGGTGACTTTGTGTGTTTCGTATCGGAATCGCCTTCAGTGCTGTTGCTGCTGGCGGCAATAAAAGTTGTTTACAAGTCAAAGTCTCCTGTCTCTCCCCCTCTTTCCATCCCACCCTTCATCCTCCGTCCATCCTTCCCTCCCTCTCCTCCCTCCCTCTCCTCCCTCCTCCCTCCATCCTCCCTACCTCCCCATCCCTCCCTCCCACCCTCCCTCCGCTCCCTGTCTCTCCGTTGCCACGTGCACCGAACAACCCACCATTGTGCCCGAATAGAGCTTGTGTGTGTGTCTGTGTTTGTGTGTCTGTGTGTGTGTCTGTGTGTGTGTGTTTGCCGGTGACTGGTACCAGCGGTGTCAAGATCGGCCTCTGTAGAGGAGGCTCGTGAAGGACGCTGCTGGGCAGTTGGAGGCAGTCGCCCTCCAACAACAACGGAGGGCGGAGCGACGCTCACAACAACGAGCGGAGCGCCGGGTGGCTAAAGCACAGCAAGTTGGTACAGTAGGGGGCACAGGTGGTGCATCAGCCAGTCATCTCGGTCATCTCAGTCGACCCGTGGCACCTGCTGGGTCCTGCCAGCGAGCGTCACCGCCACTTAGTAGCGAATGGCGGTTGTTGTGTGTGTGTTTATATTTGTTGTAAACAAGATTTACTGCCCGGCTTCGCCCGGGGCTTGGATTCTTGTTCTGGACTAATAGACGGCCTACGCGGAGGGTGATGGGGGGGGGTGTGCGTGACGTCAGCAGGCACACTGCGTGACGTCACAGGCACACTGTTTAAAAGTCAAAAAGTCTCTCGCTCTCTCTATCCCCTTGGCACCCCCTACAGACCCCTGGCTGCCACTGCAGGTAAGTGACGGCAGGCGAACGGCAGGTCAGTGGGTACCGGCAGGGTGTGTGCGCACACGCGATCCGACGCTACAAATTCTCCAGCAGTGTCGTGGCCTCCAACAGACTGGCTGGGTTGGCCAGCAACCACGCTCGGCCGCCTTTGTCTCTCCCCAGTGGCGATGTTTACCGCACACCGCACCGGGGTACTCGTTTGAGGCCGAGTCGACCTAGGGGAGCGTCCAGGAGCTGGTGGTGTTGGCGGCGGTGAGCGGGAATCGAACTCGGGTGGACCGGGTTCGGAGCGCAGCGTTGGGCGATGAGCGCTGCGACAACGCTACCCACTGACACACACGCACGGACACGCTCACTCAGTCACTCACTCAGTCACTCACTCGCTCACTCATTCACTCACTCACTCACTCAGTCACTCACTCACTCACTCAGTCACTCACTCGCTCAATCACTCAGTCAGTCACTCACTCAGTCACTCACTCGCTCACTCATTCACTCAGTCACTCACTCACTCACTCAGTCACTCACTCGCTCAATCACTCAGTCAGTCACTCACTCAATCACTCAGTCACTCACTCGCTCACTCATTCACTCAGTCACTCACTCAATCACTCACTCACACACTCATTCATTCACTCACTCAGTCACTCACTCACTCACTCAATCACTCACTCAGTCACTCACTCACTCAGTCACTCACTCATTCACTCACTCACTCAGTCACTCACTCATTCACTCAATCACTCACTCACTCATTCACTCAATCACTCACTCAATCACTCACTCACTCACTCACTCACTCACTCACTCACTCACTCACTCAATCACTCACTCACTAAAGCACCCACTAACCCCCTCAATCACTCAATAACTCACTAAATCACTCACTCACTCACTAAATCACTCACTCACTAAATCACTCGCTTACTCACTCAGTCACACACTCATTCATTCACTCACTCAGTCACTCACTCAATCACTCACTCACTCATTCATTCACTCACTCACTCAGTCACTCACTCACTCAATCACTCACTCAATCACTCACTCACCCCCTCAATCACTCACTCACTCAGTCACTCACTCACCCCCTCAATCACTCACTCAATCAATCACTCACTAAATCACTCACTCACTCAATCACTCACCCAATCACTCACCCATTCACTCACTCACCCAGTCGCTCAATCACTCACTCACTAAATCACTCACTCACTCATTCACTCACTCACGCACCCACTCACCCCCTCAATCACTAAATCACTCACTCACTCACCCACTCACTCAATCATTCATTTACCCACTCACTCACCCACCCACTCACCCACCCACCCACTCACCCACTCACACAGGGCTCAAATGTTATTTAAAGTATTTTTAATAGTATAGAAATGTTGCATGTCTCTGTGATTCTTAATTAGGTTATCGTTAGCGTGTAATGCTAGATTAGTAACACTGCGTTCGTGTTCCTCTGCTGACCAGCTGGTTTAACTAAAACTAGCATAGAGATGTGTAGAGATACACAGAGACTCATAGAGATACATAGAGATACATAGAGACTCATAGAGATACACAGAGACTCATGGAGACACAGAGAGCCGCATAGACACTCATAGAGATGGAAGAGCTCAGCACTAGGGCTCGAACCCAGGATCTCAGTGTCTCCGACACGGCCATTGTGAACCCCCTGAGAGAGACACCCAGACCCAGCGCGCGAACCCAGGCTCTCAGTGTCTCCGACACGGCCATTGTGAACCCCCTGAGAGAGAGAGAGACACCCAGACCCACTGTTGAACCCAGGCTCTCAGTGTCTCCGACACGGCAATTGTGAACCCCCTGAGAGATAGAGAGAGACACCCAGACCCAGGGCTCGAACCCAGGCTCTCAGTGTCTCCGACACGGCCATTGTGAACCCCCTGAGAGAGAGACACCCAGACCCAGGGCTCGAACCCAGGCTCTCAGTGTCTCCGACACGGCCATTGTGAACCCCCTGAGAGAAAGACACCCAGACCCAGGGCGCGAACCCAGGCTCTCAGTGTCTCCGACACGGCCATTGTGAACCCCCTGAGACACCCAGACCCAGTGTTGAACCCAGGCTCTCAGCGTCTCCGACACGGCCATCGTGAACCCCCTGAGAGAGAGAGAGATACCTAGACCCAGGGCTCGAACCCAGGCGCTCAGTGTCTTCGACACGGCCATTGTGAACCCCCTGAGAGAGAGAGACACCCAGACCCAGGGCTCAAACATAGGGTCTCAGTGTCTCCGACACGGCCATTGTGAACCCCCTGAGAGAGACACCCAGACCCAGTGTTGAACCCAGGCTCTCAGCGTCTCCGACACGGCCATTGTGAACCCCCTGAGAGAGACACCCAGACCCAGTGTTGAACCCAGGCTATTAGTGTCTCCGACACGGCCATTGTGAACCCCCTGAGAGAGACACCCAGACCCAGTGTTGAACCCAGGCTCTCAGTGTCTCCGACACGGCCATTGTGAACCCCCTGAGAGAGACACCCAGACCCAGTGTTGAACCCAGGCTATTAGTGTCTCCGACACGGCCATTGTGAACCCCCTGAGAGAGACACCCAGACCCAGTGTTGAACCCAGGCTCTCAGTGTCTCCGACACGGCCATTGTGAACCCCCTGAGAGAGACACCCAGACCCAGTGTTGAACCCAGGCTATTAGTGTCTCCGACACGGCCATTGTGAACCCCCTGAGAGAGACACCCAGACCCAGTGTTGAACCCAGGCTCTCAGTGTCTCCGACACGGCCATCGTGAACCCCCTGAGAGAGACACCCAGACCCAGGTGTTGAACCCAGGCTCTCAGTGTCTCCGACACGGCCATTGTGAACCCCCTGAGAGAGACACCCAGACCCAGGTGTTGAACCCAGGCTCTCAGTGTCTCCGACACGGCCATTGTGAACCCCCTGAGAGAGACACCCAGACCCAGTGTTGAACCCAGGCTATTAGTGTCTCCGACACGGCCATTGTGAACCCTCTGAGAGACACCCAGACCCAGGGCTCGAACCCAGGCTCTCAGTGTCTCCGACACGGCCATTGTGAACCCCCTGAGAGACACCCAGACCTAGGGCTCGAACCCAGGCTCTCAGTGTCTCCGACACGGCCATTGTGAAC